>NW_009229304.1:0-23900 GCF_000690835.1 Fulmarus glacialis
GCCTCTGAGGGAGGCGGCATCCCTCCGCCTGTGTAGCGCTACGGGCGCGCTGTCTGCCGGGACGGGGCCACGATTTCCAGGTTTCGTTTTGTTCAGTAGTAAAATAGGTCAGGAGCATTAGCTGTAGCGTCGTCACGCGTGGCAGAATCCCCTGAGCAAACGAGCGCAGCGCTTTAATTCTTAGACCGATGTGCAGCGCTTTAAATCGTTCTGTGCTGCGTGTTGTCACTCGCCTTTCAAAATGTCACTGTTGTAGCTGGCTTACTTGGATTGCCGTAACGAGCTGTGTGAACCTAGAGTGGAAGTCGCACAAACAGTCGTAGGAGCACATTACAAAGGATGCGAAAAGAAGTAACTGGTGTTTTTAATGGAAGTGCTTTTGTTTCTTTGTGCTTGATGGTCTTGGCTCAAGTGTTTGGATCACATCCCTTCAGAATGTTAAAATGGGACATGAAAATAGGTCCGGCTTTTGGCGCAGTATGTATTGCCACCACTGAAAAATTATTACAAAATATTTAGTATATACGAGTTCTTCATGCAAACAAGATAATCAGAATGGTGAAATAGTTAAAACCAAATAAAAGTGTGGGTTTTTAAATCTTAGCATAACTTTTCTGTGATATAACTAGAAATACTGTAGGTTTTGTTACTGGTAGTGTAGTATGCAAGTATACATTGAATAATTACAAGGAAGAGTAGGGAGCAGAGCTTTAAAACGTTTTGCTTTTGTCAGATTTGTAATACTAAAAATACAGACCTGCTACTTTGTTAGCTGCTGCCTCCGGACAGTGGGCTACTTAAAAATAGCTCTTAGAGCATCTCTAAAAATGCACTAACAAAAATTATAGTTAGTAGTAGTATTGAAGACGCAGTGAAATCTGAATATTGATTTGGCCATATTGAGTAAATCTTAAATATTGGATGTTTGCAAGAACTTGTGTGGTTAATGGTGTGGTTTCTTTCCAAGTGAATCAAAGTACCAATTGTTTAAATTGCTATAATGCAGAATCAGTACTGAGTGAAAGAAAAAGTCCTGTTGTTCTTGCTTCCTTCAAAATATATTGCATCAATTTAGATGTAATTGAATTGTTGTTTATTTAGAGAGCTGGAACTGCAGTATTCTTAAAGGCTATTGAACAGTGGACTCCTGGAATCCGTGGGGGAAAAGTCTTTTTGTTGAAATGGATTCCCCCCTCCCCCCCCTTCTGTGCGTGTTAACCAAGGCTATATAGATGAATAGATGTTCCTGTACTTACTTTCTGTTTCTGAAGCATTGATAACTTCAGATGAAGCTGTTTCTGCTTTGTTTTCCACACAATATCATTTTGAGAGAGGAACTAACATTTTGCTCTGTTAAATAAATTGAAATAGGATATATGCTCAAAATTCAAATGCAATGCTCCAGTTGTAGTATAGAAGAACCTCATTTTGAATAAATATGTAGCAGTTCAATACCAAAATGGTTGACTGTTCTGCACTTGACTATTCTTCTGTGATTCAGTTCCAAATGTACATATAAGGGTTGTTTTTTTTATTAACGTGTAGTAGCAAAGGGAAGGAATGACAGGCAACTTGAAGCCTCATCACAGTGAGTAGTTTCTGAAGATATTCTAAGTTTAAGAAACAGAGACAGAAAAGTAGGTAAGAACAGGAAACAGCGGGGTTATTTGTCTGTTGTGCTATCCAGTGCCCAGGCACAGTTTAAAAAATACCTGATAGGCTCAGTACCTTGAGCTGATATTATATTGACAGTAGCACACCTTCAGACAGGAGAGTGATTTTTCCTATTTAAAAAACCAGCCACCTTCCTTCTTTCTTCCCACAGCGTTTGACTTGTGATGATTTGTAGGGAAGGGCAGAATTCCAGGGTTCTTTTTCCCCTCCTGCCCCCCCAATAATTGAGTTACGAGTTAGGGAGCTTGATGGAAAAATCCAAGTATTTAATTACTGAAGAGCATTTACTGTTTTCAAGTACTGCTGTAACTGTTGAGTTTTCAACCTATGGGGGGGGGAAATGATGAATTTGTGATAGCTGCTTTAGAGTAATCTGTACAGAGTTGCAGCATTTGTGAGATCATCTGTCATTTGAAGTAGGAGTCAAATAATAGTCTTTGGCTGGTTTGGTTAGAAGCTGGTATTAGTTGAATTTACCAATGGTGTATGCTTGTTTGTTTTTAAAAAGCTAAGCTTTTACTTACAGAAAAGGCTTCTTAAGACTGTAGGTAACGCTTCATTGACGTTTAGGAGCTGGCTTCTTAAATATGTAAGTTTCTGGGATTTCTTTATTGTTGCTGTTTTTTCCAAAGAAATAGAAAAGTGGAAAAAATTGGGTCTGATAGTTTACTGGGAATCCAATGGGTACCATTGACTGAACTAACAAGAAATTATTTCATTCCATCTTGGTCTAGTAAAAGCTTGAATTTTTTCTTAAGGAGAACCTGAAATCATTTTCGGGAGGTCGGTCTGGTAGGAAGTCCACCACTTCAACATCTTAAAGTTGCGTGGAAGAAGCAGAGGTGACTTCTCCCAGCAAGCATCCTGAGAGACTTTAAAGGAGACAAAGAGAGCAGTTAAATGCTGGCTGAGCCTCAGTTTGGGAGGGGATGTTGCCCAATTTAAATTCTTGCTCCTGATCAGTGGGATCTCCTTCATCTGTTGCATTTTGAATGAAAGCTTCAAAATCAGTGTGTGATAGGATGCATAGATTTAGTGAGTGTGCAGAAGGAAGGGATACTTACAGGTTGCCGCAGATAGCGTAACTCATACTGCATGCTTCTCTAGCATAGAAAATTAATTGCTAAGTATAGAACGCAGTTCTTACCCACTTGATTTTAAAGGAGGAATCATTGTCCAGGAAAGGGGGTGTGTTTAACCACAAGTGTCTTTTATGCTGTTTAGTAAAATTTTCAAGACGGGCTTATTAAATAAATAACAATGTCATGAAATGTAGAGGTTACCTGAAGTCAGTTTGTGAACTAGTTCTCTTTAAGAGCTATGCAGCAATTAGAAAGTTGCCTTACCATAATCCTATAATTATGCCCTAAGTGGATTCTTCTAGGTATAATTACATACCTTGAATACGTACATACATTTTTATTTCCTAAGAAATCTGCCAGAACTGACCCAAGCTTTTTTTCCCATCCCCACATAACGTTTGGTTTTATGATGTGCTACCTCTAATAGTGGATTGCAAGAGGTAGTAGATAAAAGGCTTCAAGTGATACCTGCAGAAGTAACAGAAAGCCAGCTCCTAAGATGGACTGAACACCACACCCACAGCATCAAGCTTGTTGCAACTGTCTCTTTGATCATAGCAAACATAGTATCTTGTCTGAGTGGATTAGCAGAGCCAAAATTTTTATGCGATTGCAGCTCTTGGTTTCAGATTGATGTGTGAAGAAAGGGGAAGCTGCTAGAATGATGAGGGGAGAAAGGCTTGTTAATTTTTGCATTTTTCCTTAGGAGCTCTTTCTAAATAGAGCTGCTCGGAATGTTACATGGAGCTCAGCTATAAAGAAAATAACATAGTTGAGTAATGTGTCTTATACTGAAGTCATCTGAACATTTCACTCTGATGTTATTAATGATAAATGTTCAATCATTTGATGAAGGACTGTAGCACAGAATACTATAATACTAAATGCTGCATCTTCTTTCAGGGACTTATCACTCCTTGACTTTAGTCGACTCTGTACATGTCTGATCTGCACTGTATTTATACTGAAGTGATTCTTTCCTTGAGCAAATTGAAATATAAGACATGACATTCTCGGGTCTGCTTCATATCGTTCCTATATGTAACGTTTTGCAACAACTGAAATTGTAGTTCAAAATGCTTAAGAATCGTATTGAAAGCTACAGCCCAGAAGGAAGATATAACTCTATGGCTCATCAGTCTTTTTACAGAGGATTCCCAAATACTTTCTGTAACTAAGGGTGGCTCTTTTAGGTTAAGACCCTCCTGTTTAGGGTGTGAGAATGCGACAGTGAAATCTTGATGGTCCGCCTGCCCTTTCCGAGTTTCCAGATTCCTACTTCCCCACTGTAGAGTTATTTAGGTATTTGGTTTCCAGTGATTATTATGTATTTGTGAAATGACTTAGCTCAGATTCTGGTTGTGACATAGGCAAAATGTATCGTGACTGACAGTACCTGCTAGCCTGGGGACAGGTATGTTACCTCAGAGATGTGGAGGCTGAGTTGCATCCTTGTCCTCTTTTTCAGAGATTGCATGCATTCATTCCATGAATGAACCTTGGAGCCCTTCAGCACGTTAGAAGTAAAGGAAGATCCTAATGAATCCTTTTTTTCTTTACCTTGTTAAGTATCAAATCTAGGTCAAAGAGTTTGTTTATAAGCTAGCATGAGGACATACATATGTAAATTTATAAAGAAAAAAAGCGCTGAACAGTTCCGAAATTCATTCATGCAATGAATGCATGTGATCTCTGAAAAAGAGGACAAGGATGCAAGGCTCTGAGATATAGACTGCTTGAAATATGGCGAGGACCTAAAGGAAATCAGCTGTTTGCATGCACTGTTTTCTCCTCAAGCATCTGATGCTAGCCCCTGTTAAGAGACAAGATACAAGCCTGGATGGTCCTTTGGAACAATATGATACGGATAGTTTTATAAACAGGTTTAGGAAGGCATTGTGACTTTTTAAATTCTCTGAATATAAGGAGTCATTTATTAGAGGTTAAATCTGCATAAACATAACATGCTCCTAACTTTGGTCTTGTTTCTCCTTTTGTGTACATGGTCACTTTATGGAAATGAGCCATTAACTTATTATAGTTACAGATAATTGCCTTTATAATACTTTAGAAGAAGATAATTTGCTTAAGTCAGACATCAAAATAATTGACATCAAAACTGTGGGCCAAAGTTGGTTATTGCAAAAAATAAAACAGAAGTCGGTTTTATTGAAAATATTTTTATTGAAAATAGCCTGCATCAGGTAAATGAAAGCACAGTAATTTCTTTTCTGTAACAGGACCATGGCATTGTATTTGCTTGCTCATACCTCTGTACAACATTGTAATGGTGGTATTATTTGCTTTCCATTAGTTTGCAGAGAAGCTGAAACACTGTAGTGTACCGTTGGGCAGGACAAGTAAGGAATGAGCCAGCCTTGGGAAAGAGGACCGGCCATCCTAGCTGTCCTAGCTGGAGACATCTGAAGAGAGGACATTTTAGACTTGTGGCATGCTTCAGTAGAAATTATTCAGAAAAAGTAAGCTGTTGTTTTGTTAACGGACTTATACGTGTCAGCTCCTTGACAGACTGCTTAGTTGCAGTTAGAATTTGACCAGGAGTTTGAAAAATTACTCAGTTTTGAGGAGGTTTTGTGGGAATTTAGTTTTTCTTCCAATAGAGTCCTAGAAGGCCTTGGGTCTTTTCATATAGTTTTTATACATCATCTCTTCCATACTTTGTGTGTAGATGAAGGCGCTCTAGGCTGTGCACCCTAAGCTTACAAATTAAATACATGTTATAATATTAAAAATAAAAAAACCTACAAAAGGATAATAGAGAGGTGGGATCTCGCAAAATTGTGGACTAGCTCCTTCTTAGTTGGCTTTAGGCTGTATTTATGTTAAAATGCAATGTTCAGATGCTTATTGTTCCTTTATTTATACCTGAATTGAGGATCTAAATACTTCAAATAAAATTATGTTTAGAACTTGTCCTTGAGTTTGATCAATTTTTAGCCTCACTATTCAATAATGTAATTTTCCCTGTTGCCAGAAGTGACTTAAGGGAACCCAGTCCTCCAAAAAACAGAGCTTTGCTGTTTGATAGCAGTACTAATATGAAGCCTGCTTTGGTTAAACCTTGTTATAAAATATTGCTCTTAATTGCAGGAAAAATATTCTGCGGTCAGTTTTGTTTAGTTCTTAATACCATGAAGTTGCAATGAAAATGCTTCCACAGCCATAACGTGGAAGAATAGCAGTCCTAGATGTTTTTCCTCCTTTCTGAAGGATTACCTCTTCAATAAAAATCTATATGTACATCCTCATACCAGCTTATAAACAAACTCTGCAACCTAGATTTGATATTTAAAAAGGTAAACAAAAAAGGATTAACTAAGATCTTCCTTTAAAAACAAAAAGTGAGACAGCATCAATTTAGTTGATAGGAATCTTCAAGTGCGTAATTGTCCTGCATTCTGAGCACATGCAACTGCAGTTGTGCTTATCTTTTAAGAGTTTTATGTTGCTGGGTAGCACTTGCTTAGAGATAAGGGTTTACTCCTCCAGCTGTATTCATTTTACACATAACATTTTCCTCCGAGTCCTTAAAAATCACATAGGAATTTCAAGATAAGGCATTTACTCCTTTCTTTTCGTATCCTGCATTATTGTCTTGATCTAGTAAGGAATCAAAGAACCCTCAAATTAATGGATAACCCACTGAGCACAGTTCAAATGTTAGCATTTTTGTGCTTTCAGTGAACAGGTGAGAACTTTCACTCTGCTTTTAGTTTACTAGTAAGTTAGCTCATGGTATCAGAATTTGATTTGTCAAAATGCATTGCATTTTTAATCCCAGCACTGCATTTTAATCGCCTCCAATATCTTAATTATGATAACGCGACTTGTATAGAAGTTACTTATCTACAGGTTGTTTTAATCTTTTCTTTGACTCTGAAAAGGATAACCTTATAAAGTGTATTCAGGGAGAAGCAGCCTTTTGTAAAACTGTAGCGTGGAAGTAAAAATCTTTGCTGCTGTGCCTTTTTGCACAGTAGTATCTCATTATGGGAGCACTTGAAAATTCAGATCCTTTACCTCAGCCATGGTTAGCACAAATTAATCAATACATGGATTTCTCTTTTCAGCTTTTCTGTTGTGAGATACTGGTTGAGTTGTATTCGTGGGTATTCTGAAATCTCAATAGCTTTTCCTCCCCCTTTTTTCTAATAAGTTTCTCGTTATAAAACCCTAGTTTTGGTGCAAAATATAACCTCAAAAGTATGAGGCTCCCAGAAAGCAACTTGTTCACAACATTGTTAGCGTGGATCTCGCAGATGGATGTGTACTGTACAATAAAAAGACGGTTTCCAGGTGGTAGGTAATGCTGTGTCTGTATCTAGCATGCTGATTTAAGAACTAATATGCAGATTGGTCTTTAATCTAAGAGAAAGAAATTCAGATATGAAACTGAAACATAGGTGGATACAATTATGTGCTACTTGAGGAAAAAAATATTTGAGCTGTAGAGCTTTTAAAAGAATGATTTGATAAAAAATGGATTAAAGAGGCATTGGTCTTTCAAGAGGAAATTATAGTGATAGAAGGGAACAGACAGCATACAGAAATACATTTTTAAGTAAATAGCACTTAATACATTATTGTAAAGATAAATACAGATACCGGAGCATAATTTTTTTTTTCTTAATCCCAGCATGTATTTGCATTCATAAGATGTTTAAAGCAGTGGAGGCTTTTACAGTAACACTAGGCATTTTCTCTTGAAGTAACACATTCTGCTAGAAATGTGTATAACACTAGAACAGGCCGTCCAGGGAGGTTGTGGTATCTCCGTCCTTGCAGGTTTCAAAAAACCTCAGCTAGACAAAGCCACAGCTGATCTGATCTAGTATTGGTGGTAGTACCATGTGGAGCAGGAAAGTGGACTACGTGACCTCTAAAGGTCCCTTTTGGCCCACATGCCTGTGATAGTTTTGCATGAACTATTCCTAGTTGCTTGTACAACGAAGACTAGTTTCACTGAAAGGCTGTTTTGCTGAATATCAGCCTCAAAGTTCCTTGGGGATTTAAATTAAAAAAGGCACCTTTCTAGGCCCCATCCCCCAAAGCCTGTTCTTCTCCCTCATTTGATATCTGGTGTTTGGTTTTGATTGCTAATAAATAAGAACATAAAAGGAAAGTTACCATGAAACAGACTGTGAAAGATTGCCATGGCAAAAATGTAGTTGAGAAGGCATTTGCATATTTAGGCTAGAATTTTTCAACTACTGAAATCCTACACCATGCCGAAGTGACACAGTTTTGCATTCCCTGCTCTCTTACAGTTGGTTACAAAATCATCTTTAATGACAGAAATTAGATATGGCCAGAGAAGGTAGAGGCAATGACTTCACAAACCAATCAAATCATGGTTGTGTGTCTTCTGTGATATACTGCTCCTTCTGCTGGGCTGCAATGATTCCTTCTGAGATGCACTTAGCTATATCAGGGAGTTCACTTGATGTTTAAGAAAAAGGAATCCAGGGTGTCTTTTGAAAAAGCCACCTCAGTTTTCAAATCTGGTTCTTTCTGCAGCCCTGTGGTTGTTTTGAGCCCGGTTTGAGGGATGGTATACCGTGGTGCATGGGGACTGAGAAACAGAGTGGGGGAATACTTCAGCCGGGTGCTGCTGCCAGGCATATTTTCTACTGTGGAAAGCTAGTCTGAGGTTCGGTTCAGGCAATCCCTTAATCAAATGGATGATCACCAATACTGTGAAGATTGTTTTAAGTTCAGTGTTTTCAGCTATAGATCACCTCTTGAGGAAAGAATCATAGCTTCTTTAAATTTCCTGAGGAGACTCCAAAGTAACTGGCTGACTGGAGGTTCATTAATCATCGCTACTTCAGAGAAAGAACAGAGGAAATTCCAAAATTTGTTTTCTAACTTGGCATGATAACGTGCTGAAAATGAAACAGATAAAGATTGGTGATTAGCAAAAGAAATTCTCCCAGTACTTGATTTAGTCTGTCAGCTCAGGAAACAGAATGTTAACCTGTCGGTTTCTTTGAGTTGAGCTTCATAAATGATAACTTACCTTAATTTAAGGTAAGCATCTCATTCTGTGGATGTTGAGGTCAAAGGTGATGTAAGGTGCCAGTTTAGGTTGACACAATAAACTGATTTAAATCTTGTCTTTGATCCTCTGCAGGATGGCTGGCTGTGGCGAAATAGATCATTCGATCAACATGCTTCCCACAAATAGGAAGACAAATGAGTCGTGTGCTAACGCAGCACCTTCCCTGACAGTCCCCGAATGTGCTATCTGTCTGCAAACATGTGTCCATCCAGTAAGTCTGCCTTGTAAACACGTTTTCTGCTATCTGTGTGTGAAGGGAGCTTCTTGGCTTGGGAAACGATGTGCACTCTGCCGGCAGGAGATTCCAGAGGATTTTCTTGACAAGCCAACCTTATTGTCACCAGAAGAACTCAAAGCAGCAAGCAGAGGCAATGGAGAATATGCATGGTACTACGAAGGTAGAAATGGTTGGTGGCAGTATGATGAACGAACCAGCAGAGAGCTGGAAGATGCCTTTTCCAAGGGTAAAAAGAGCACTGAAATGCTAATCGCTGGGTTTTTATACGTAGCAGATCTTGAAAATATGGTTCAGTATAGGAGAAATGAGCATGGACGCCGCAGAAAAATAAAACGGGACATCATAGATATACCAAAGAAGGGAGTGGCTGGGTTGAGGTTGGACTGTGATGCTAACACTGTCAACCTGGCAAGAGAGAGCTCTGCTGATGGTGCAGACAGCACGCCGACTCCGGGGGCTGCAGCTGTGCAGCCTCTAGCATCCATTTCTGCTAGGCCTGTGCCATCACTAGATGGTCAGCTGATGAGTCCTTCAACGCCATCACCTGATGCAAGCAATTCTCTAGAGAACTCTTTTGCCCACTTGCAAATAAATGGAGACAGTATGGCTGAAAGGAGTCATAGGGGAGAGGGAGAAGAAGACCACGAATCATCATCTTCTGGTAGGGTGCCAGCCCCTGACACCTCTGTTGAGGAGACCGAATCGGATGCTAGCAGCGATAGCGAGGATGTGTCTGCCCACCTTCAGCAACGCCCGTCCTCTGTCCAGCAGAGACACTTGAACGCAAATGCAAGCCAGTCAGGAGCGGATAGACCAGTGGCAGGGGGCGGGGTGGTAAACACAAGTGTAAGATCTAGAAGGCCAGATGGACAGTGCACCGTCACTGAAGTTTAAATCTAGAGCCATGCGATTAAAAACCCAGTCCTGTATCTGTAAATTTTCTGTCCACGTTGGCATTGCACTCAAACCTAGCAGTGTGTTTGGTGGGAGGGTGGGGTGAAGGGGAGAAACAGATTTGGCCTGTTTAACTTAAGTCTCTTAACATGTCTCAGCTGGAAGACTCTAACTGTAGGAAACTGGGTTGTCTTGTTAATGGTTTGAAAGCTGCTTAGCAATACCCAGTTTTCTTGAAAATGTCTTGTGTTTATTTCATACCATTTTCCCCTTGGAGATACTCGATCCCTTTTTGGCCAATGTATATCTACTGTACAACTTGAATTGTCTTCATTATCTGAGTGTTGCATTAAGTGTCTTACTACTTTCTGCATGGATTGATGTATGAAAAGAACACTAAGGCAATGTGGGAGCAGGCAAGATGTTGGGTGTGAACAGGATGCTTAATTTAATGTGAGAAAATAGATGTGAGTTTGGAGTTAAAATGTGTTTTTACTAGATGAGCAATCATTTACCTTCCTTCAGTGGAAATGTAAATATGCTGTTAACTTTTGTTGCAAATTCTTACCTATACACTCTTCATGGCATTTTCACTGGCTTTGCCATCTAGTCTTTGTAGTTTTGTTTTTGAGGTCTTTCTTGATCTGTCTCGTTTTTGTTACGGAATTTATAATTTAATAAAACTACATTTTATCAGTAACAATCTTAGATATGTCTCCAGTTTAATTGAACTTCACTTTAAAGAAAACGATCACAGCTTTCTGTGTTTGCCAAAAGGGATGACTGGCTCCGAGTGGTATCTTGAAGCTCTTGCATCCCTGACTGGCTGTCTCTCAAACACAACACCGTAGGAGTACGTCTTTCTACTGAAAAATCGTGAGTTGCAGGTTTAATGCTCACATGGGCTTAACACTCGCTTCTCATCTGAAGAGCTGATCAACTTGCTTCACTGTTAATGCAGGCAGAAGTATCACACACAGCCTTATTTTAACAGCAGAAATGTTGAAATAAAAGAGCGTAAGTTATCAAACTTGACCCTATAACAAAGAACATGGATGTTAAGGACTATATTGCTGTTTATCTGTTCTTCATAGCAAAACTAATGGCAGCACAGAAAAGGTAGTTTTGTGCTTGTATTAGAAATGCATCTCCCCATAGATTGCTACAAACTGACTTCTGTGTATTAGAGAAGGTTAGAAGCCAGATCTTGAAAAGCACAGCTTGTCTTTTCTGTCTATGGCAGTTGGTTTACATTTTTTCAAATTGAGGAACAGCATTAGTTGATTCTGGACTCAATCTTTAAAATAGAGCTGATTAAACTCCAATTCTTAGTACACATGTCCCTGAATAGAAAGGGACAGTAGCTGATACATAGGTACTACACATCTTCAGACAAAAGCTGCTGTAGGCAAACAACCATTTGAAGGGAATTAGAAAGGCTGATTTTTAAAAATGGTAGATTTGAACTTCTAAAATGTTCTCCTTACTGTAATGATGGCTGATGTGTCTAATCTTGGGCAAAGCTATGCCAGCCCTCCAGTTTGTTTCCTCTGCCCACAGGTGAGATCCGTGGGTCAGTGAACAAAGGAAAGCACAGAGGAGGCTAGGATGGGATAAGGAAGATTTCCTTCTTTCTCAGCTAACTGATCACAGATTTTTACAATCACCTTCCCGTTTCGTAAGGAAATAAGCCACTAATATGGTCTTCAGAAGGAAAGAGGATGGAATGTTTTTTCTTCTATTTGTTAGTTGCTAGCTGTCTTATTTCTCTGTTTTGAGTTAGCACACAGTGGCTGTAATCAAAGTCTGACTTTGTGCTGCAAAAACATTCAGTAAGAACACTTCTGCCATGTGCACACATTTTACTTCATGTGAGGGTATGTACTGTTGAAGAAAGCAAGAAGCAAAATACAAGAGCTTGACTTGCTATATACTGAATTTTGGGATTTTCAGCCCAGTCAGTCTACAAATAATTTTATCAGTGATTATCCTTGGGGGTTCTTGACCAAAGTAGAGAGGCAGACCTCTGTTCAGCTGAACACCCATGATGCTGCTTTTGGCTCCTGCTGGCTGATTGCAGCTGTGAAGTACTAAAATTAGTTAAAGTAAGGCTGCTGAGAGCTTAATAGCCAATCATCATCAGAGTGGCAAATGCACTCCCCAGATCAAGCTAGGAAAAAGTAGTAACCGGTAATTCCCATCTTACATTTAAACCATTACCTTCAGTAGGAGATGTGTTCTCTGTCAATTTTAGCTAAGCCACAGCCACACTGCATTATGTGGTTTTTCTGTAACTCCATACATTAAGTGAGTTTCAACTTGTACAGCATAGCTAGAGAAATGCACAGTGGAGCAGAATGGAGAGGAAAAAGGAAATTAAAATATGGATGAGATGATAGTTTTTATTTATATTAAGATACTATAAAATCTACCACATCTCTCTTATTTCCAGGAGAACAGATAACCACAGACACAGGAATCTATGTCGTGGTAAAAAAATCACATAGTGAACCAAGCATTCAGCAAGAACACCTAGCTTAACTAGCTTGCCCATTTGGCAAGTGTATTTCTATCAGCAGCAAATATGATAAAGTATCTGTATTGCTAAAAGTGATCCCCAGCATCCAACCTTTAAACGCCTGGCACAGAATCCACCCTCCCATTAAGCACGTGGGCTGTCTCAGTACACAGAGGCAAGGGAACAAGACAGGCATTTTACAATGTAATAGGAAACCTAGTTTGCTTAGGAGGGACCTGGCAAACTAGCCCCTAGGAAATAAAAAAGCTAGCACACCATTTAATTAGGGGTTTGAGAGTATCAATTTTGAGGTTTCTAATTTATTTTGTGCATTTAGTGCTTGTTTATTTTTAGGCCATTTCTGAAGGGGAACAAAAACAGATGAAGCTTGTAGTCTTTAATAATTGTAAAGAAAATACAAATGCTTATCAGCTGCTGGTTACAGGTACTTGTCACTTTAAGATGATAAGCAAGTATTCTATGAAATAAAGCATTTAGGTTTGAAATTGGTAAAATGGGATTCTATTTCACTCATTCTGGAGCTCTTGTGCTAGCACTCATGGTAATTTAGTTAGGCTGGTTTTCATACGAAGGGCTGTACTTGCTTTTAAAACAGAAAAGAAACCAGAGAATATGGTATTAGGCTGCTCACAAAATCCTTGATCAAAACAAACACCTGTAATTATCTTCAGAATCTCCTGTAGCTATGTTTGGTATATTTGTGATTCCAACAGACCAGAGGACAAAATGAGTTTCTGTAGCCTTTTCTGAAAATGTCTTACTCAGAACTAGTTAATTATTTGTCCTGTTCTTAGAAGCAAACATTGGCCTTTGATACAAATCAGAGAGGATGGCTGGCGAAATGCATTTGCTGAAAGGAGAAGTAAGCTCATTGTCTACAAATCAAAATGGAAAAGAGCTCCCCACCAGGTGTACATACTGAGTTTCACTTACTGGCAGCACAGGTCTCGTTCAACTGCCTGACTATATTAAAACATCTGTACTTCAGAAGTCATGGGTTTGAAGTCCTTTAGAAGAAGGGAAAGAATCCAGCTGCACCGGGGACTAACAACTGAGCTATTGGATAAAAGAGGGAGGAGGGGGGCAGAAAGAGGGACAAACCAGATCACTACTCTCTCCCTATGTTCCCATTCCTGTCTCTTCTCTAACCGTAACCTGGAAGTAAAAATTGAACTTTATTTTTGGAGAAGGGAGATTTGAAATCTTCCTCCAGCAGCAGCTTCAGGTGTGAAGGCAAACAGGCAAGATCAAGAGGGCAGAGTAAGTTCCTTACCCTCCCTGAGGTGCCAGCTCAACACGCATCCCTTTCTTCAGCATTTCTTTTGGTTGCTTCAGGCTATACACACTCCCTGCTGCGAAAGCCATATAGTAAAACATCCCCAGCAGAGCACAGCATCTGCTCAAAAGCTGCAGAAACTTAACAGGCAGTCCAAGCCTAATTCCCGTCATTGATCTGTCCCAAGATCCTCAAACATATGTACAGTTACCTCGCTGTCTACAACTCAGGAATCCTGCCACACTGTAGAAATCGTAACATGGATTTCCATCCAAGGAATTGCCTCCTTTTCCTAAGGGAGCTTGCTCCATGTATCGAGAGTTGCTTATGCCCGGTCAGAGCGAGAATGCACGTCAGCAGCACGTAGCCCAAAGCTTCCTCCTTAACATGCTCCCCTGGAGTACTTGGGTCCTGGGCTCAGATCTCAGCCCCTGCTGGATTTAGAAACAAGTGCATCCTAACCAACAGTACAGGAAACTCTCAGTCATGGATATGTCTGCATGTTTTTGCTCTCACAGATGTTTCATTTTAAGAATCATCTGCCAAAGCAGGGACCCGGTGTCAGTTTCTAATTTCTAAAGGGAAAACCTGCCCCACGGAGTTATTACTTGCACAGTCACCAGCGTATGCCCTACCAGTAAAAATACTCTGAAGTAAGACGTAGACAGATCCACACACAAGTCTTTCCAGAATGCTGAAGTTTTCAGACCATCCAGTCAGTCAAGGACACCCCACCTGGGAGAATGATACATCATGGCCTTCCAAGATTTCAACTAGATTCTGTGTAAAAAATTAGGTCAGCAGCTTTGCACATGCTCAGCAGCACAGGTCCAGGCTATGGGAATGTCCAGATGTGTATGTAGGTAGTTGGTTACTCGAGCAGTGAGAAGACACTTAAATGCCTTTAAAGACCTGAATCAGTGTCAGTGAATGAGGGCTATAAGCTCCTCAGTAAGTTAGAGCTTCTCCTGTAAAAATCACCATTAAAATTGAAGTATCCTTGAATACTTTCTCAGCAATTATACAAAGAACTGACTGAAGATGAAAAAATAAAAACTATCATCTCGCCAGTCATCATCCCTTCAAAGCTGCTTAAAGACACTGGTTTCACATTGCGGAACTCATATTTTGCAGCTTTAGGTGCACCTGTTCTGCAGATAAATAAATCTCATATCTTTGCTTAAAAGATTTCCATACCAGTTAGAAAAACAAAATTAACTCTAAAGAAAATAATCTTCAGCCTCATTCCAGAAGAATTATAGTTTTATTCTCAGCACAGTATTTACCTTTACATACTAATTTCACTAATTTCCATTCAGTGGGTGATTAGGACAGTAAAGAATCTGCCGGGGATTTCTCTGTGGTTGCACACCAAATATGTCTGCCTGACGTGAACAACGGAATGTTAATGCCAGTTTAAATGAACAAGTCCTTAAATGATTCAGTTTAATGCCTGCTTTAGTGAAAACTTTGTTTGCAAAAAGGTCAAGAACATTTCTTATTCATTGACCATCATTTATGCTTTGGTTTTCTAACCAATGCCTGCAAATTGGCAGGCCCACCCCATAAAATTCCAAAAACATCCTTCTCTGTCCTTAGGGCAGCTTCCATTGGTAGCTCTCTTCCCGCTGTCACTACCTTTTTCATAGCCCGAATCACGCTGGCTGGACCCTCTGTGTACTGATTCAGCCAGGCTTGGGCTTCTTCTAACGCTCCGGTTTCATCTGAAGATGACAATGTCTCCTCTGAGAGCCCAAGGCACAAAGCTCTCTCGGGGTCCACCCTGACAGCCCCACTCAGCAGCCGGAGGGCAGCCCTGCTGCCGACGATCCGCACCAGCCGGGCACCTCCTCCCCAGCCTGGCACCAGACCCATGTGCTTATGGACAAATCGAATTTCACTCCCAGGCGTCATCAACCTGTCAATGAAGAACAAACATGCAGAGGTCAATCCATGCATCGACTTCCGTGTTCAGCTCGTCCCCACTCAATTTCCTATTTTCTCCTCCCCTCCCCTCTGCTTCCAAAGGCTGATACAACTTGACAGCATGCCGATTGCAGCCAGAGCTGGAGTAACGTAATTTTTACATCACCCGGTGCCTTAGCTGCAGCTTTTGGCCCTTCTCAAAATGCGATTACGTAGGCTGCCACAAGTAAAGATGCTTAGTGCCCACGCTGATACCTGTAGTCAATTCTAAAGAGTGTTGGAAAACAGAATTGCAAAGACGGAGGGCACGTTACGCTTACTCACAGTGCCAACACTGCCTTGCTAATCCATGCCTGAAACAACAGGTGTTGGGGTAAAACCCAAGCAAACTAGCACACAAAACATATTTCTCAAGAGGGTGGATTGTGGTCTTAGTACTGATCTGTGCTTCGGAGGTTCTGTCAGCACCCCGGTGCTTCATTATAGCATAGTTGGGGTTTTTTTTTGTTCCGTAGAGTGTCCATGTGAGTTTGATTTCTAACTGCTCACTACAGCAAGGGAAGTCAGGATGGACGCTCTTCTTATGGCTCACAACGTATAATAGAATTGCTTTCTATTTATGCCTGACAGTGTGTAATAAATTGCTCCCCTCCAGAAGGTAGAGTCACATTCCTCTTTTCAAAGATTTCACATCTTTGCTTCTTTTCTACAGTCTGTCACCTCCCTTATTTAAGAACTCACCCTAGGGCTGATTAAGCTATCTCCCTGGAAGAGCTCTGCTGCAGCGGATTGTACTGTCTCCGCACAGTGTTCACAGTGACACACGTTAGGTTAGTGGAAAAAACCTCTAGAAATAGAAATATCTAGAAAAGATGTATAGAAGCAAATCAGTACTTGCTCTTTCTTAAGATGATGTTCTGCAGTGTGGTTGCTTGCTGCTGCTTATAAGACAAGGGATGTAAATTATACTTGTGAAGTAGATTAGCTTCTACTTCAACCACTAATGGGCTTTCTGAAGATAAATCGTGTGATACTAAGATCCACACACAAGTCTGTTTCCTAACAATGCAGTCTTCTGTAATGAAAATACCAAGGTGATCAGCTGTAAAAGGGGAAAGAAAAAGAAAACCTTTAAAAGTGCAACTACTTCTAGTTATTGTTAATTGTAAATTTGCTTGGTTGCTTTTTTCTTAACCAGAGCACCATCAGTGTTCATGCCGTACTATAAAGCAGCAGGGCTGAAGAGCTTACGCTTTATCCCAGACCCAACACAATGCACAAAGGCAACAGCTGACACGCCAGATTGCATGAAAGCCTTTTTGTAGAGATAGCGGAGGAAGGTTGTGTGACAAAAGGAAGAGAGCAGACTATTGCAGGGGAGGAAAGGCTTTTAGCTAACATTAGCAAGTGCTTCCCAAACCCAACAAATCCCAGGGAGCTCAGGTCTCTCCTCTCCACAAGGAAGATTCTGCAAGTATTCGAAAGCTCCTTCATTGGCTCAGCTACTTTGCAATTTGCTGACACCCAGTGTCCCACTGGGAAAGCAATAATGAAAACATTATTAAGGGTTTAATTCTAGCAGTGCTGAGCGATGTGAAGCATTAAAAAAGAAGCGGTCATGTGCAGCTAGGCATCTGACGCTAGACAATCTGCAGGCAGTCTCCTAAGACAGCCACTGCAGGTCAGTAAGACTGTCACATCACATCACCAGCAACGCACGTGAGAAGAAAACTTTTTTTGCCATTAACAATGCAACCTAACAAATCCCATCCTTAAACAGGTACAGTTACTTCCTCAAAGGCAGCACTTGCTGTGAGCTAACAGCTATGCTTGCCTTTCCTAAAGTACTTCCCAGCTACTTGAAGCTGGAGCATATACCAGGAAAGCTGAAAATGTAAACAAAAATGTATTTTCTCAGTTTTTCATATCTGCTTTTCATAGTACTTCTGTTACTGAACTGTTCCAACAGGTATAATGAGTTCCTTGGGCAGAATTAAGATTATATTAAGGTTTGTGCTGGCCCTTTCTTGGACTTTGGGTTTGAATCATATTCAGCATTCTGACAAGGCAAAAGCACTAATGAAGTTTACTAGGGAGGGACAAATACCATCCTCTATTTCATGCATTTTAAAAGCTCCTACCACTATGCTTCTGAAACCCATGATGGGAAAAAAGGATGCCTAAAACGTTAAACGTATTGTCAGCAACCTGGATTTTGTTCCCATCCCTGTTTGACTCCCAGTGTCACGTAAGGACACAGCCCCTGACTTCCAATCTTCTCCTTTTAGCTGGCGTTAGACTGGCACACCATGGAGGGAGGCAGCCGGCATCACGCAGTGCTGCAGCACCTGGTTCTCAGCTATGGTTATACTGAGAGAGGGCAGCCAGAACTGCAGGAGATTACTTTTATCTCCCCCACAAATACTTGGGCCTCCTGTTCTCTAACACCAATCAACATAAATAATAAGCAAAGCTTATGCCTTGGGTCATAGGAAGTTCCCTCACCAAATCTGCTAACTTCTATACTGTTTGGTTACACTATGAGGTGACTAAACCAACACAAAGTGGAAAATTCTCCAAAAAACAGAGTCAAAGGCCTTGCGATACAATTCAAAGACATCCATAATTTTAACATGCTGTAGAGCAAGTTATAGGAATAATAAGAAAATTTAAAATACAACTAGACATTTTTGCAAAACATAGATGCAAGACATCTAGACACATGAAAAGCAATGGTCATGGTCAGCCACACAAGCATTTTGGCCAACTGTCACTACTCAGTGAAGACAGCAAGAATACAGTATTGATATCAAAGGCTTTCAACCAACCATCCAAACCATACACGCAACTATTTTAAGCACAGGAAAAGAGAGACATTGAAGAAAAAAGAAAACCACCAGGAAAATGGTAACTGAAAGAAGGCTATCAAGGGCCAAACATTTGTTTTAACTAGCAAACAACAGAAGAACAAAGTTGATGTACAATCCAGTCATACACTTTCCCAACATGTATATTTTTCTAATACACTCATCAATAGGGTATCAGCTTAATTGACTCTTGTTAAATTAAGTAACAGCCGTGCTATGCTGATATGTGGCCAAAAAAGCTTTTGAAAATACACACTTCTGGGAAGTGCAAGTTCAGGAATTTGTTAGAGGTCAGGTATGACATCATCTGTGGATGGTGTTTATCATGCAAATGGAACTTGTTTTGCCAGGTAGGCATGAAAATTTGATGACCTTGCTTGCAAGTGACAAAAGCTCAGGTGTAACTAGTTTAGGATTTTGTAACTTTGCTTGGCAAGTGCGACCAGGACCATCCACCACAGCAGCAGCTCTCAAATGCATGCTGGACCTTAAGTGAGCAAGAAAGCTGGAGTCCATTGTCCACTTCTTCCCTGTTCTCCTACTGCACCTTCTCAACACTCTAATTACAGTCCCTGTCCCATCACTTCACCTGCATGTTGCACTTCATTCCATCTTCCTTACACTTCAACATCCCAAGGGGCACAGGAGATCCCAGTATTGGTGGTGGGTTCTTGCAGCAAGTGACTGTGACTCAGGCAGCAGATAGAGAGTTACACAGGTAGTATCTGTAATCTAACCTCCCTTCTCCTCCTGCTGATGCATGCAAAACCCACCAAAAAAATAAAAGTGCTGCTGTTACACACAAAGTGCTGCTGAACACATGCAGTAGATGGGATGTTTTTAGTCAACTAGGGTATTAGAATAAGTTAAAACAAAACAATGGAGAGTTCTGATTGTTGAATTTATAGCATCAGAGTAAGAACTAAACCACCTGTTCCTTTATCTGTACAACAAAAGCCCCGATTTGTGATTAAACAGAAGCCCTTTATTCCAGGTCAGTCCAGTGCACCACATAAATCAAGTAATATCTTCTAGGCAGCATACTGCATCTCTGGCTTTGCCAAAAAAAAAAAAAAAACAAAAAGCTTTAAAGTGGACGGCTGAAACACAATAACTGTTCAGATGAGGTAGAAGTGGGTAGTTGGATGCGAGAGCATTTCCATAAAAGAGGGAAGTCACCTTGAATCTTTCATTGGAGGCAAAAGCATTGCCATAGGCATCTAGAGTTCAGTACAACTATAGGATCTGAATAGCTGGGATCTCCTGTACTGTCTATCATAGCACATGAAAAAAGATCCATCTGTGCTTGTGTGAGAGGGTCTTCGGCCAACAGCAGGATAAAGCTCTTCCTTCAGCCACAAAAGGGCTGAAGAAACCTATGATCCATGCAACCTATGCAGCACATGCTGGGAGTACCTAGCCTGCCCAAAAACCCAAGTCCTGGTGGTCTCCTCTGATGCCTACAGCCCCTTTGCTACACATGCAGCCAGCCAATTCTGGAGCTTCAGTTCCTTGGCTCAGGCAGGGATGCCAAGGGGTCTTGCCCCGGCAGGTGGCAGTCCTGCAAGCCGGACTGTAAGGAGCAATTAATTAGGACTCCAGGTGCTGTTAGCCTGAAGCTTGGGCAAGGACCATCGCACAAGTACTCAAGCACTGCTGCAACTGCACACTATCTTGAACGGTTCACGTAGCACATACTGCGGCTTGGAAACCTCCAGGCTAGCTGCCTTCTCCCCATTTGCTGTAGCATGGCAGGTGGCCCTGCAAGTTTTACCATGTACCTAGTGTTCAATCCACCTCTGATATCTGCGTTCCAAATCTTAGAAAGATACACCAGAGATCATGTACCTTCCCATTTAATATATGTAAAACCTATCCCCCCCTCCCCCCCGCGCACGGACAGATGTTAATGCACGTGTAAGAAACCACAGAGCTTCCTTAGCATTAAGATACAAATTCTTGAGGCCTCGTGTATGAATGCTCCTTGGCAATTTGCTGCAAAACTCATCTCTATCTTCTCCAGGATCTTTTAACAACAAAAGTAATTTCTGAGTATAGCCTTGAAGACAAGACCTGAATATGAACCACTGCCTTGACATCTTCACAAAGCCACAGAAAGGCTGAAATTAAGACTACCGACTAAAGTTAAGGCTGCAGTTTGTGCCTGCAGAGACCTAACCTGGAAACCTAAATACTTAATTACATGACAGTTAATTACATGACCACATTGTGTTCTAATAGTGACAACTTGTCTTGTATAAGTATTTAGTTTCTCAAAATATTCGTAGGTCCATAAATCTTACTGGAAAGGCTAGGAATACTTTCATCAGTATTTAACTGCAGAGTGTACAGGGTTTTATTTTTAATTAAAAAAACCTGGTTCTA
This sequence comes from Fulmarus glacialis, assembly GCF_000690835.1. Lineage (NCBI taxonomy): Eukaryota > Metazoa > Chordata > Aves > Procellariiformes > Procellariidae > Fulmarus > Fulmarus glacialis. Next base: position 20,964 of record NW_009229304.1, read on the forward strand.
GCCTTGTTCAAAATTCCAACACAAAAAAGTCTTCCACAGTTATTACAAAAACTCACCTTAAAACAACAACTGCATTAACCAGTCATTTTTTCAATAAAAAATGAATTCTGAAGCAGCAAGGTACTGTGGGAAGAATATTCTGCAGAAGAAATATGCAGTACTACACTAAAATAATTTAGCTAGTCAGCAACGTTGCTGATGAGCAGTTTCCAGTCCTTACTTCAATTTTCATGACAGATGCTGTTAGAATTAGACCCTCAAGAATAAGACAGTCTCCTCCAAAAAGCAAGTTGGGACTAATTAATCTGTCTCTGCCTATCCAGTGCAGTGTCTCGTCAGTTTCTTTATCACTACACCATCAAATAATTGCCTAGGTACTCTGTAAAGGGATTATCTAGACAAAACAGCTAAAGATTTTTCTGAAATTCAGCTATCTAACTACACCCTCTATCACCAAAAAACCCTCCTAATTTTCTGAAAATATTAACCAGTGGATTCATCCTGAGAAGAGTTAGTCATAATTTCACTTATCTTTCAATCTCACTTGATTAATTGGACAGGCTTTAAAGGATCAAAAAGCCTCGATTATACATTTAAAAACTGCTTGCTAATTATATTTAGCAGATTTTCAAACTATAACAATGCAGTGAATATTGGCCAGCCATGACTGCTCTGCGTTTTCCCAGCACAGCTTGCTAGTATTAATTCCCCCTGCTCCCCCCTCCCCGAAGAGCTTCTCATGTTTCTGCCCTATGCAGAGAAAGAATAAGACCATTACACATTATAATAATTGCTGCTTCAGAGCTCTGGCAACACAAAGTGAGACTTTCAAAGTGAAAATACTGTAAAACCGATAAAACTAAGGATTTGTCCTACATGCTTTTGGTGATAGTCCGTGCAGACTGGCATCATAAAACCAACCCCCTAAATCTTTGCTCTTTCTGCAAATAGTCACAAATAGTCACTTTACAGATGCCTAAAAGAATGTAAAAATGAAGACAAAATGGTTTAAGAGAATTTGGGGAAACTATGTCCATTGTGCACATCTTAGATACAATTGCACAAAGCGGCTCTGCAATCCCGAATTTCAATAGGGTAAGAGAAGACTGTGCACATTAATGATCTTTATCTGTAACCTGTTTATGATCTTTAATCTGTAACCTTTACTACAGGAATGCAATGGAAAGAAGTAGGTCCAGCTATTATTTTAATAATCCCACCCGAAAGTCAGCCCTCTCAAATCCTTTTAATGATTAAAACAAAACAATACACCTTCTTTATTTGAGGTTTAAATAAATTGATACCCAAGAACCAAAATAAAAAAATCCTACCCAGCCTCCCAAGTACAGAGTGTTCTAGGCATGCTCTAAAACTCTGTGTCAAAGAAGTAGGCTTGATGCCAGCCTAAGAAATCTCACCAACACGAGAGTTCTCTTTTCTCACAGCTCTTTTCAAATTGCCTTAGAGATTATATGAAATTTTATTTATAGTTACTGAATTATTTTGTAACACTCTTAGTGCATCCATTCTCCCCCCCACTAGCAACAACAGCTAAGAATCAATATTTACATAAAGTAGTCTAGAAGAAAATACCTCAAGTCTCCCTAGCACGTTGCTTTTACCACCTTACTTTCTGCCCTCCAGCCAGATTTTCCAATGCATTTTATGCATCCCTAAGAATCAGGGTCAAAATCCGATCCAAAAATAGACCCTAATTATAGATGTATTTTCTTGAGCAAGAGTTAATGTTCTTCTGGGTTGGCTGGGAAACCCCAGGCCACTTCCCAGAGGGGAGCAGATGGACCTAAACAATGAGAGATGCACTCTTCAAAGGAAATCTTAAAAAAAACATTTATAACATGACTCTATCATGCTTTTTCACATCACCCAGAGTCAAATGAAATGCAGAAGAAAGAATGACAAAGTCATATTTTCATCTAAAGACATAAAACATTTGGTTGAGGCTCAAATTCTGAAAAGTAGAGTCCTAGATCAAAAAACGGGAAGATGGAGTAACAAGAGAAGAGTTGGAGGCAGAGATGGAACACAGGGACATCAGAGCAGAAACTGCTAAATAGACGTGAGCCATTTTAGGAGGAATATGGTCTCTGAGAATAAATAGGAGCTTAAGGTGTGGATAACTCCACCATTTATTGCCCAAACATTCAGACATTCAATGGAAGATGAGCTCCAAAAGGAACAGAGTCAACTCAAAGAGGCTGCAAGATTACCAATTTCAAAAGAAGCCACTTCAGGGAAGAAGCACAAAAATAATAATATTGTTACTAGAAAAAGATCCCGTGGATAACAGGAGTTAAATTATAATAGGCAGATACAGAAATCTGCATGCCCCCAAAACCAGCATCTCACCAATGGCAAAGCCTGCACTGAGAAAAATTAAAAAAAGGCCTATCAGCAGCAAAAAAAGAGCATGGTAAAGCAGCAGAGCACTCTGTGATCCAGCAAGACCCAGACTAAAACTGGTCTAGACATGATTGTGTAGGAACAACCAGAGAAGTGAAAAAAGGTTTATTTCTTAAGCACTTCCCTGATCAAAGGACAGCGGTTAAACGAAGGCCAAGAAAAACTGTTAGTTTGAAAGAGGGATTATGGAAGGAAACAAACACAGGGAAAGGAGCTGTTGCTAATATCCTGCAAGGGGAGCAGGGCAGCCTCAAACAAGACAAGGTAGGTAGGGCCCTCCAAAAGTCTCCTGCAGGTGATGCTCGCTGCCATGCCGGCTGCCACCCACAGACAGCTCTTCCAGTGTCTTGCGGGACCAGAATCTCCCAGAAGTCAGCTACGGATGAAAGCTCACCCAGCAGACCTGGAGTAGGGCCAGAGAGAGAAAAGCATGCTATAAAAAGCTGCATTTCTTCTAAAAGGGATAAATGAAGCTGAATATTGGAAGTTACAAAGAGACTTTTTCTGTAGCAG
>NW_009229304.1:23961-45408 GCF_000690835.1 Fulmarus glacialis
AAAAGCATGACTGATTAAAACTCCACAAGCAGTATTAAAGGAAGTAAGATGAGCCTTTTTTTTTCCCCCTGGTCATTTTTCAATAAACTGGCAGGAAAGAAAACTATTTGGCCAAACCGCAAAGTGAATCTTCCCCATTTCCCAGGCTGATACTTCTTGAGGTCCACATGCGAAGCTCACAGGGGTTTCCCACAGCCTGGGGTAGCATGACTGATTAAAACTCCACAAGCAGTATTAAAGGAAGTAAGATGAGCCTTTTTTTTTCCCCCTGGTCATTTTTCAATAAACTGGCAGGAAAGAAAACTATTTGGCCAAACCGCAAAGTGAATCTTCCCCATTTCCCAGGCTGATACTTCTTGAGGTCCACATGCGAAGCTCACAGGGGTTTCCCACAGCCTGGGGTACTATCCCGCCGCGGCGGGCTGTGGGCGCCGGGAGGTGGGCAGCCCCGCGCAGGGGGGCTGTGGCGCGGGGGAGAGGGCTGGCTAGGGGGCTCGTGCAGCCCCCCCACCGCTGTCACGCAAGGCAGTGCGTGCTGCACGCATGCATCGTGCGACCCCTTTGCAAGCTGCGATGCGACATAAAAGCTGTGTGAGCCACACACAAACTGTTCCCTCATCCCCACTCTCGTGCCTCAGCATTCAAGTGAGCTGAGAAGACCCAGAAAACAGCAGAAAGAGTAAATTAGAAGGTCTTTTCCAAGTGGGAGAGACATAGACTTTTTACAATTATGCAGCCAGCAATAAAGAGTCCACGGGTGCTGCCTCGAATCTGTTTGACAACACCCCCTGCGTGCACACGGGGAAGGAGCAGCATGGCTTTACAAAGGCTTATGAATGCACGCAAGGCTCATACCACAATTTAAGAGCACACAGAATCAAGAGAATAAAACAGATAGTTACACCGGGGAGCTGTAATTCCCCTGAAGCGTGCAGTATAAACTCTGAAAACGTCATGAATCACTAGAGCCATAAAGTGAGAGTGAAGCCCCATCGTTCAAAATGTAGTGCCTGGATCCTCCTTTCTCCCTGCAGTTGTACAACAGCAATCCACAGGCTACTACCCCATTTCTCCTCCCCTGCAAATGACCGATGTCTTAGTAACACTCTCCTCCTCTTCTAATTCCCAGCTATGACTTTATTTATATTACCCTGATGTCAACGGGTCCCAGTCACAGGCACACTGCTACCTCCGTTACCGTACAATTATTTTCAGAGCAGTTCTCTTCTCGACATAGCACTCAGGTCTTACCCATGAAGCAGGTTTTAGCTATTCTTTACAGGCTGCCAAAGCCTCAATACACAAGTGAGTGAATGCCAAAATAATACTCACATAAAAATTACTCATGCTGGAAATCTAAAATGTTACATGAGTCTTTCCTTCCAAAAAAGGAACTACAGCTATTTGGATTTCATTCAAGCAAACATTTTCAACAACAGATATGCCTTTTAGACTAAAGCAAAAATTTCCATTAGAAGAGATCCAGTGATATTTTACCAGATTCTTCGAAGAAAAAAGACCACTTTGAGGTAAAGGTGTTTGATAATTGAAATTTTTAGTCAAATCTGAATGCCAGTATTCATCTAGAAATCAAAAAAGTACACTGGAGCTTATTTTCAAATTGAAAATACTGTATTTTTTTAAATTATGTGCACACTTTCGTGCGGCGTATACACCCGTGTTTATAACCTCAGTTTCCCACATCTTTATTTCCATCATATATATTTATCAAGACCAAAGAAAACAGAACGAAATTCTCCTGGACCAAATTCAAGTGTCTCTTAAAGCAGGAGCATTTCAGTCATATTCTTTGCTCATCTCTGCTGATGATACAGAAAGGAGAGGGGGGAGCTTGCCAACACTCTGGCTCAGAGCTTGCCATCTAAAATGTCAAAAAGGCAAAGATCACCTCACTCGCCTGAACTCAGCCGACTGGAAAGGAACAGCATTTCTTGACATCACCCCTAAGAGATGCAAGGTTCGAGTTGCTCTAACACTTTATGATGTATTTGATGTATCACATTTCTGCAACCCACAGCATGAAAGGATTTAAAATATGTTGTAACATCACACTAACTAACAACCTTTAACAAGACCTAGGGTAACAAGACACACTTTGAAATTCAGCTCCGTCTGCCTGCAGTGCTACTGATGCTGCATTTGCACATGGTACACAACAATTTCTGACTAAAGCAAAAAGAGATCATACACTTACTTGAAATCACTGGTGATGAAATTATAATGAAATGTTGCCATTTGTCAAGATACCAGGTTAATAATCTGAAACAGAAAATGCTGAAGCTTGTGGTTTTTATTTTAAATGATCACAGTGGCTGTGGCCTAAGTTTCAAGTTTTCCAGAGATGAAATATTATTTCAGAGCTCATCTCTTTTTTTTTTTTTGGGGGGGGGGGACACGCAACGCACAATGACATGTCTCAAAAAAGGCTTAAATGCGAGGGAGAATTTAACATTAAAATTCTACATTACAAACAGTAACTTAACTTCTTCACCTCTTTTCTTTTTAATATAACACATTAGCTATATTGATGGGGAACTAAAGCCAGCTTCAGATCACTAACTGATGGGATGTTCAGACTAGCTGGACAAGAAACAGGCACATTTTCAGTGAACTGGAACAGATCCTCCACAAATATGCCTAAGAGTGTGACCAATTCTCTTATCACCAAAGGTATAATTTCCCCTGGTACCTTTTTATTTACAATGTTTCTCTCTTCCACACACACAAATCCACATTAACTGAAACTGTTTTTTCCTCAGTCTATATATTTGATTTTTGTTTATGAATATGAATGTATCAGCACACAAAACAGAACTGCAGGCTAACACCTAGTAACAGACCATGGATACACTAGAAGCTCTTAAACATTCAACAGTTTAAGCACAATAGGAATTTATTTAATATAAGAATTTATAATTTGATTTATTCTTACTGTGACTGCTGAGTTACAGCGGTAGCAATTAGTTTCTCACTAACTACAGAATCCAGGAAGAAGTAGGAAGCTGAAGCCACCAAGGTTTACAGGTTCAAACAGTCTGCAGTCTTGTTTCACACAATTTTGTATGAGTCTGGAAGGAACAGGAACACAGAGATCTAGCCAGCAGGGCTCCAAATCTTCACTAAGATACTGGGTTGCTTTGGATTAGACGGGAGAAGAGAAACAGGGGGTGAAGGGGAAAACTAGAATTGCAACTGTGAAGGCAGTGTTTACAATGAAAGTAGGTTGAGATCCACACAGCAACGCCTGCTTACACTTGCAAAAACCCAGGGAGATTGAGTCATTTGGGGAACATTTGGTCATTTCAATTGAACAGTAACTCAGATGTGGACGATTACCCTTCAGATATCTACAATGTTAACTATATTGCTACCCAGAGTGATAAAGAGAGGAGGAGTTCATCTTTTCGTAGTCCTTCAATAGGACTGAAAAATGAGATAAGTAACAGGGACTTTGGAAAACATTCTCTGGAAGCTGATCCAATGCAGTTGGGCAGTTTAAAGCTGTGGCTTCAGGGGAAACTGAGGCTAACAGCTCCCTAGAGCCAAAAGGAGAAGATTGTATTCCCATTCCCTCCTGTTCTTTGTCATCCTCTCCTAGAGGCTGAGCTCCCCTTTATATTGGCTCTAGCCATTACTATATCCTTTTACAAACCACTTTAACTCACCATAAGAACAGGAAATATCTAGCCTTTCTGTTGCTTTTTCACGAGATAATTGACTCAAACAGGCATCTTCACTGGTGCTCGGCAAACCAGAGGTAAGCAGTGAGCTGGGAATGGGCAGCAGGGACATCCTTCTCCCACATTAAGGTGAGCTGTTCAGGCAGTCTGTCCTTCTCATGAAATCACAGACTCAACATAATCCCACCTCAGAATCAGCAGACTGGAATACATAAGTGCTTCTCAGACTTCATATTAACCAACTTGAGGAGCTATCTGACTATATATATATAAAAAGAATATTTTGGTAGTGAAGATCAGCAGTGGAGTGTCAAACTCAAATACCTGCAGGCAGTTTATCTAAACTGGGGACTAGTCGCTTCACAGATGCAAGCATAATGGACAATTTCATAGCATTTGTACTCTTCCCAAAAACTAATTCTCCTTGAACCTCGAATGCTTCCCTACAGCATACAGACAGCCCGGTGTCCCAGAAAGAATCGGCATGGATCCAGCTCTGCATTCCCTAAAATCTGTTTTATCTAAGTTTTCCATTATCTGGGCTACCTCTGTTTAATATTACTGTGCAGCAGTGAATCAGCTGCATACAGGATTATTCAACAAAAAAGACAAAAGATTGCATGGTACAGTGGTCTAAAATGTAGACACGTGCTGATAACAAAAATCTCATTCACCCAGGATAAGATGGTTTGGCCTCCCAAAGAAAAAAAAACAAACTTGGAATGAAGTAAATCCCTACAAAAAGACAACCTCAGAAAGAAAGCTTCAGCTCAAATTCATGCTTTGTTGCTGTTACTTACATTTCCAGTAAAATCCAACAGTGGTAAATTTGAACCGTAGACTATGTGAAAAATCCTCTGCCTGGATGATTGTAAACACACAAAATTCAAACCCAAATGAAAACTGGTAATAAAAAAAACAATACCAGTCCATAAATACAAGCCCAAAAATACAAGCTCTCAAGTCCATTTCTAGCAGTGCTGCTATTACTTAACCAGATGTCAAGTGTGCCAGGTCAAAAATGAGAACTGCCTTCTTAAAAACTCTAAAAGTTAAACATGAAACTTTTAAAACCATAATCCATCTCTCTGAAAATTCGTCAGAAAATTGTACTAACAAACCTCCCATGTTTGTGGGCTCTAAAAATGTGAAGTGATACATGACTGCAATGGAATTCTAAAATTGCCAACTGATTTGAAGGAGGTTTTACATATATATATATATATACACACACACACACACACATATATATATTTAAGAGGAAAATTTTATCCCGTTAAAAAAAAAGTGATCTATGGCATATAGCAAGCAACTGAAGCTGTGAGAACCCACTCTCAGATTTGGCTACTGATTCTTCTCCTCATGATGTGCAGCAACGTTACAGAGTCACATCTAATGAAAAGTGCTTTGTCAGCCTGGACTTTGCAAGAACTCATGAATATGTGAACCCCATCCCGTTACATTCATATCATGCTCTGCCTAGTGAAAAGAGCTACTATGTACTGAGGCACCCTTATTTCAAACAGCAGCATCTTGTGTACCTAAAAGCTCCTCCTGATAAAAGCAAAAGCCAAAATCCTTGCATACAGCGAAATGTTTCCAAAGAAGCTAGCTAGTGTGTTGTGCTCTGACGTTCTGAAACCTATTCTTGGAAAAGCTTGCCATAGAATGTTAATGTCTTTACAGCTTCCCTCCCTCCCCCCTTTTTTAAAGGAGCAACAACTGCAAAGTCAGTCATAGTGGGCCTACATCTATGTAGTGGTTATATTATCTTCTGCTTCCCTCATTTCATATAAATTACATTTAATGTACTAAATGCACGCTTGTAAAAGTAAATAAACACAAGTCATCACAAGAACACACACACCAAAAGCTATTCAGTAACTGCATTTCATTGTATCTCTTATTAGGCGTTTTATGGACATGCCTACGTATTTCACAAAAATATAGAAAACATCCAATTAAAATGCAGCAAGGCCAATTTGATATCAATGCAGCATTATTAGCATAAGCTTCTTCCCTTGTTAAAAGCTTGATTCTGCCATTCCTACAGATACAGGGCAGAAGTCTGCTCAGAAAGCAAATAGCTCTTTTGAATCAATGGTGCTTTTTACGAAGTAGGATGCTCCTCAGCACTAACAACACTAGTGAAACTGGACCTTTGCAATTTAACTGTGCAACATGAAGTACAGCTGAAGAAATTATAGTTGATTAATTTATTTGCTAAAAAAGAAAAGGATAATACTGCTGCTTCTACCCATGAGCCCACTTTGAGTTCAATGGTGAGGGAAGTGGGTAGCTTTCCGTCTTTGCACTCCCATCCTCTGCCCGGAGACACCACCTTTTAAATGGGATTTACACGGCACAGCACACCTCTATTTTGACTGCAGTAGCATTAGAGAGGAAAAAGGGGGGGAGGGGAAGAGACTCTATTTTTCAGAAGCCCTCAGGTACAATGGAAGTCCATTTGCCAAGTGATGTAGGACCAAATTTTCAAAGTTGTAGACGTGTCCAAAGGACCTACACAGACATCGCCCCACTGAGATTTCTCAAAGGCACCAACGTGAAATAGAAGATGACAGCTCAGAATTCAAAGTTAGTTATTCTGGCTATTGGCTGGTAGTGTAGCTACTATGCTCAGAGATTACTGTGTTCGTAATAATTGCACAAACAGATTCATTACCAAACTGCCTCTGCCCCATATCTAACTGTTAGCTTGTTGGCCAACAACCCACTACAATTCTTGTCCAAATTCCTTAACCAACCCTGCCAAATCAGTTCTCCTTAACTTCATGCATTGTGCAAGTACAAGATACGCTTCAAGTTTCTGCATACAGGGAACTAAGAACAGATACTTCATTTCAATTATTTGTAAAATTGCATCACTGAATCCAACATCACAGTCATTTGTGCACTTCACTGAAATGGCTGCAGTGTCATGCAGAACTGCAATGTACACTGATATTTGGCAGCAGAACCCATGAGCCATCTTTACAGGCTCAGAGAGAATATTCAACTGTGGCACACCAAAGAAGTCTAGGTTTCTTGACACTGTACTAAAAAGCTCAGCTGTCCAAGCAAGTTTCACACCTGCATGGTTTTACATTGCTCAGTTTTACAGAAATAATTGAGATAAATAATTACAGTGTCAGAAGTCTTATCTTACCAATTTTTTCATATCAGAAAAAGTCTGGAAGGATTTTAATTACCTTGCACTTGTCTTGGCAATGATTTTTTTTTTTTCCCCAATCACATGTTTATGATCTTTATATGGATGTTGCTTCTTATGGAGAGTCACACTGCAACAATCCATAAAGCAGCTAAGATTGAAGATGTTTTGAGAAGACCTCTTCATCCAGATCAAAGGTGAAGTGACTTAAGATGCTTTCACTTTTCATCACTGCCCTTATGCCAGCAATAAATGTGCCAGAGTTCATGCAAGCCCTCCCTAATCCAATTTTAAATGAGCTGGCTTAAAACAGAGTAAGAGACAATTAACCACAAGAACTGCCACTGGAAGAATACATCAGTAATATCTTAAACTACCTCAGCTATTTTAAAATTGGATTTGTCCACACCTCTGCTTCAGTAAAGATACGCATCATGCTGCCAGAGCACATTTCAGAGAAGGTACATAAGCCATTTTGGTTCAAGTGAATCACTTCAACAATATCAGTACAGTTTATGTAGTACAAACTGGCAGAGATAAAAACTAGAAAATACTTCAGGCCATACCAAGCACTTTGGTAGTTTACACAGTAACGGTGAAAAATAGAAGTGAATTTGAAAATTTAGAATTAAAAGCAGCCACAACTCACTCATTCTGTTCTTAAAAAAAAGTCCAAACAGTTTGTTCAAGGAAGAGAACAAACCTCTCTGATTTCTGTTCTCAGATTCCTCTTTTGGCGTCTAATGACTCAGGACAGAATACCTGTTCCACTAATGTCTGCTCATAGCCCTCAAAAAAACACCAAGATTTTGTCCCCCAGTATTAAAATTCTCAAATTCAGGAGCAATAGCAGCACAGAATATGTTTCTCTATCTTGTTGTTATTAATTAAGTACCATTTGCTGCTCCTGAATTGCTATTATTTAGTTGCACTGGATGGGTGTGTTAGGAAGTAATGGAAGATGGATCAACAGCTGTAGCAGTTATGAAAATTACAGCAGCACATCAGAGGAATTGCAGCTGCTCAATTCATGCAAATAAGAGCTACTTAACAATGACTATAATTACACAGTATGTCAAACAACATAGCTGGAGTAGTAGAGACTACATATTTTAGAAAGCCAAAAGATTTCAATTTCATTACATTCACATTCCCTAAACTCCTATTTAGGGATAACAGGATTCACTTTCTGTCAGTGGACTCACAGATACAGAAAGGTCTACTAAGTCTCCCAGGTGCATTCTCCTGTCAACACTGCAGCTGTCAAACTCAGTACCTCTCTGCATGTTTACTAGTCATTTATAATACAGCCTGTACTCAGAGGCCACAGTCAGAGCTGGGGTTCCAGTTCACCAGGGGCTGTGTAGATACGAAGAAAGTTCCGGCCGCATCTAGTTTCTAAAGCAAAGGAAGATTGCTTCCAAGTGGCTCAGACAATGCAGATACTATCTCCGCTATCCAAAGCCTGTTCCCAATACCTGGACCAGCACTGTAATACTCTAGTTTACTTTGCTTAGTATTACTTTTGAATATACTTTCAAGTATATTGAAAGTACTTTCAGCTTGTGCTGGACAATTCCTTTCCCACTTCAGGTGCTAAGACCCTCTTAAAGAGCGCACCTCCTTCTCTTAGATAAAAACTTCACTAAAAGATCCTCATTTTCTGAGAGGCTGCACACAGCGCTTATCCTGTTACATCTGTAGGCTGTTTGCACATTAGCAACTGTTTAAATAAAGTGACATTTTATTATTTTAGTTTCTTTCAGTTCCCGTTCTGCATTCAGCCTCTTTAATTAAAGCCCTGTTTTTTGCTACTTGTTTCGTGCTGGCAAATCCCTCCACCTGCATGGAAAAAAACCAGGAACAGAACCTCATTTGCTTTCTCTGCATCTCAAACTCATTTCAAAAACTGTACAGCACGAAGTTATGTTACAAATAAACCCAGAACACAAAATACCAGACTAATGGAGAGTTTTATTTATTTATTTTCATTTATGACAGCCACATAAAGAGACATAAGGGGATACACAATTTTGCAGTCCTACCTCTCACTTAGGGGTGAGAAGTTGGACCCACTTGGTCTATGACACAGCTAAAGCTCCTCACTGCTCTTGTCTTACACAGTGATTCAAACTGTATAACCTGACAGTAAGTAACATTTCCTCTGTACTATCAGGAAACCCAGACTTTTTTCCTGTGAAGTCTGCTGACAAAGCCCAGTTCTTAACACCTTGGAATTCAAGGACCTGAGTCCTGGTAAAAGTGGGACCTCAAGCTTCCCACATTTCGTAGGTATGCAGTCATTAAATCACTGACCCAAAATGACAGCTACTCAAATTGTTGATCTTACCTGAAATCACACGCCGTAGTAAGTTCTGCTCCTCCTCCAAGAGCTTTTCCTTGGACTAGTGCAACACTGATCAAAGGCAATCTACACAAGAGAGTTTTGTAACCAAAATTCATGCTTTTAGTCTTCTAGAAATTACAAAAGGATTCAAGCAAACCATCTCTATAGTAAAAGATCAGAAAAATATTCCAACTCATTCAAATAACTACATCTTCGTGGGTTAGTAGCACAAAACCAATTCCACTTATGCTAAAATGATTATTCCGTAATTAATACGGAATCCCAAAATGAAACAAGACAGATATATCAAATGGAATCAAAGTAAAGAAGATCATGTACTATGTTATGAAGAATACATACTACAGACTATACCCAAAAAGACTATCTGCAAGAAGGAGTGACAGGACAGCGACCCAAGACCCTACCCTAAACCAGTACACTACAGAAAGTAGAAAGGGACACGAAGAACTGCATGGCTGGGTTATCTAAAAATAATAAGATTCAGCATGATACCTTCAGCAGCGTCTTCAGAGTGCTACCTTCTCAGTCATCAACTTTTTTTCTGGAGGATAGAACCGTCCTTTGCGGATAGCAACAATCTACTACCTTTGATGGTGTTGGATTTAATCATGCTCAAGGTATTTAATCACGTTCAAGGTAATTCAAAGGACAGAGGGAAGGAAGAGTATGTAGGGAGAACCTCTTTCCCCGCTGCCATTGTGAAATGAATACTAATGAACAGTGACTGACTTGGGATAAGCCACATTCCCTAAGAAATTAAGACAACTGGCTAGTCCCAGACTTTGCATGCTGATACAGCTGTTTCGTCTTTTACTACGAAGAGACATTTAACTCATTGAGCAGTTTTGAAACCACATTCAGAAGTCAGCTTCCCAATCATGACCACATGTTTGGTTTTACTTCTACTTTAACAGAAGCACCAACAATTTCTTATGGCCCAAGTTCACTTACCAGCTGCAGCGCACTTCATACAATACACGGCACAAATGAACCCATTGGAAGAGGGTAACCTCATTTTTCCTATGGTCTATGGGGAACCAGAAGATATGGGTCCAAGTCCCCTACATCCACACTTCGATCCATTTGAGGGACCTCCTTCAGGATCACAGTCAGCCTCAGCTCCCTCTGAGGGAGATTGATCCCATGTACAATAGACGCCCCCAGACAGGAGTTCAGTGCTCCCCCTGAACCATAGCTTCAGTGTACTCTAAGTCAAGACACCTGAGGTGAGGGCTTAATCTTCATACATATTCCTCCTCTTTGCTTTGTCCCATCAATTTTGTTTATACGGAGACCATCTTTTACAAACGGGTTCTAATTCCGATCCTGAGGATTCCTTACAGTACTACTACTAAGTCTCCAATCTCCTGGGCAGTTTTACAGAATAACGTTAACTCGTAACACTTTCTCATATAGATTATTTGAAAACAAAAAATATTTATCTTCAAAGAGCTCTGAGCAGAAAAAAGACAGACTCTACCACACATGGATTTAATAGAAATGTGATTTCTTAAGGGAAGCTAAATCTAAAGGAAAGGAAAAAATGTTTTTCAGAAGGACCAGATGGTAGAACTGAATACATTCCTCTTAAGAAGTGGGAAGATTAAATAAATATATTAAATAAATGTTACCTGCGTAGGCTGCATAAGCTGGCCCTGCTTGTTTTTTTAAGAGCTACCAATTTCCACTGAGTTACAGAAGTCAGCTTCAGAAACTTTGAAGGCTCAGATTTCCTTAACTCTAGGCATCTCCTGGCCCTCTGCATATAAGCCTATAGGATTTTTTTCTGTTCCAATATTTGGAAAGCCTAATAGTTGCAAAATGTCAAGGCCTAATTTAAATCCATAAATACCTACCTGATTAACATGTGCGAATACAAGGTCTGGGATTCAAGATTACATACTTAAAACTGTATTTAACTTCAAACATCTTGTTAAAGAGTTAGCCAAAACATATTCCAATCCTTATAATTACTTCATAAAGACAGGTAAATAAAATATATTACCTCATAAGTCTGGTTAAGGTGTTTTGCATAAACATGCACATATCCATCCCATCCTACAAAGAATAGGAAATTAAAAAATGTTAAGTGATCCTAACGTGAAGCAATTAAACACACAGATGGAGTAGACAGGAGTATTCATTATATTTACTCTAGCTGAGTTTTTTCTCTCTGGTTAATCTTGCCTGAATTCCAGCCCAATCCCACTATACACAAATAGAAAACCTAGTATAAATCAGGTTTTTAAAAAAAAAAAAAAAAAAAAAAAATCAGAACTCAATCAATTTATATGAATTTCAGTTATAATTAAGCCACTGTTAAAGTAATTGCAATACTGAATTTCTATGATGTGAAATTTTACATCCTTTCCTCTTAATTTCCTCTTCTTGCTCCCAGTTAAACACCCATAAAGCTAAGTTTTAAAAGCCTGTATAGGACCATAGAGCACTGCGTACTTTTTACTGTTCCAAATCCATAAAGCTTTAGACAAGATACAATCTACCAAGTACATTTTTTTTATTGTTTGGGCCAAAAGCATTTCAGCCAAAAAAAAAAGACAACCCAGAAAGAAGATTCTTCTTATTTCTCTCCTTCTTTATGTTTTACATCAGCTTGCAAACAATAGTGAATAGGGAACAATTGTTCCCTTCTCTTCCAGTACAGGGACTAAGGGGCTCCAAATAAAATCAGTTGCTGCTAGGTTCAAAACAAATATTTCTTCCTACAACATGTAGTTAAACTGTGGAACACTTTGCAGCAGGGCATTGCAACCTCTGAAAGACTACATGAATTCAAGAACAACTAGATAAACTCATGACAGAAAAATCGACAAAAGGTTATTAAATACAAGGCAACACCTCAAGCTCTAGAAGTCTTAGTCACAAGTTGCTGGGGACTAAGAGAGTGTTTTGAAGCAAAATCGTTATCTATCTACCTTCCCTGTCCTTATATTCTTTCTCAGGCATGCAGTGTTGACCACTAACTTGACAAATGACTCGGTTAAATGACCCAGTATGACCATGTTCATATACATACTGAACTGCATACACTGAACTACATATTTGCCATTTAATCCAGATTAAAAAAAAAAAAAAAAGTTTGGACACCATAGAAGTAAAAAACCAGTAGGTTACGATTTCAGCATGTCTTTCAAAAAAACCCAACCAAACAAAAAAACAAATGGTAAGAAGAAAAAGAACAAACAAACATCTCTCTATTGGCGTTTACAAATTTCTAAAACACAGTTTTACAGGGGTTGGCAAGTTAAAGAATCTGCCTTAATTAAAAGCTTCTGACTCATACCTCAGGGGAAGAAAAGATATGCAGTAAGTCTTCAGCACATCCTGGAATAGGACTTTCAACTTCAGTTGATTTATTGTCCATTTATTCATGCATTCCCAAGACGTACTCTGCCCAACGCCAACGAGCATTATGGGACAGATCTCTGGCAGATATAAGCTGCCATGACAATCACTACAGAGGAACCAGTGAATTCAGTTTCATTACATTAAAGGCCTGCTTGAAAATTTCAGCACACGTTGATTTACAAAGAGCCTTTTATTTATTACTGTAGCAATCTCCTACATCCATTATGACCAGTAGCAACATTTCCTTTCCAAATTAAAGAACAATCAAATCCTCCATGAGAGCTGTCTTAGCACTTTTAATCAGGAAGAAAAGTTCAAAACCCACATAACAAGGTACCAGTTCTCAGACATGGACTTGCACAATTCCCATACTACAACCATCAGGATGAAGCTGCAAAAAAGCTCTTCAGAGAAAGTAATTTTTCATTTCATCACAGCAGAGTCCTTGCATTCAAATTGGCTGTCTGCATTCATACCAAAATGGTAATTAAAGATTAATGCCAGAACAGACCAGCTTGATAAACGCAGTTATGACTGAGCAGACAAAAAGAAAGGTCTTCATATTCTCAGGTGGTAGAGAGATTACTGGGTATCACATGGAAAAAATGCCTGCACAGAAAACACCCTGAAAAAAAATCACAATTACTTGAGTCCTAGCCAACATACCCTTCAAAGCTTCCTGATAAGAAAAATAAGGCTACTAGTCAGAGTATTTTATCTGAATAAGAGAGGTATTCACTGGAGTCTAGTGGAATAATCACATTTTCAGCTCTAATACTGTCCTTGGAGTAAGAAGAAAACTAACAAGCAGAAAGTGAGGTAGAATACAGTATGCACTACCCATGGAAGAACAGGATCACTAGTTTGCGGTGGAGCTAGGGGAGGCAGGGAAGAAGAAAGTCACCTTCATAAAGCAGAAAACTGTACCCGTGGCTCTTTTTGCTGCAAAAGCTGAGAGTCCACTTTCACTACAGATAGAACAATATTTCCAGACCATCTCTAACTGCTCGGAAGTCCTCCCTCCGCGGCTTACCACTCAGGAACCTCTGTCCTCGGGCTTTTAGACAAGGACCAAGGAAAGTGAAATTCTCCTTTGTTCCTCCTTCCTCTCAGCTGTCCTTTCAAGAGCTTCTCCTGCTTTTCAGCTAGCCAGCTTTTCAAGTCTCACTCCAGAATGAGGTTATTGCTCTTGGGAACCAGGCTTACAAGGACCAAAAAAAAAAAAACCCCACCTTTTTTTTTTTTTTTTTTTTTTTAAATTCCACTATTAATTTGCCTTCTGTGATTTGGTCACATAATGCTAGCACTTGCCAAAGAAGAACAGGCAGGGGACCTGGGTTTGTTTCAGGGTTAGGAACAACTGAACGTGGGAGAAGGAGGACAAAGAGAAGAGGAGGAGGAAGAAGAAGAAGAGGAGGAGGAGCCACTAGGGGGCACGAAAATGCTTCAGCATTCTTGGCCATTATTCTGCCTTTCCTGCACCACAGGGAAAGGCAAACTATATTGTAGATTACGAAAAATACAATCTCTCCTCAAACAACAGGTTGAATAAAAGAAAAGTGTTTTCTGTAATTACTAAAAGCTATGGGCTAAAGCAGCCTTGAAAAAAATTAAAGGAAAAACACTCCAGTTCAAGCATGAAGCTATTCCCTTTTTTTTTTTTCCTTAGGGATGCTTGTGGACGGAAAACTTAACCTAATGCTCTTTTAACCTGAAACCAGACAAAACTCTCTCATCTGCAGTGAGTTAGAGAGCAGAGTTCTGCAAGACTAGAGAACAGCAAATGCTATTCCTTATTTTAGTCAAGTTTTATTTAATAAAGACTAATAAATCACATCAAACAGATGGTTTAGGAGTTGGCTATTGTAAAGAAACCTCAGTTCTGGATAAATAGTTTGCACTCTCCCAAGGAAACAGAAAGCAACGATGTTTAACTAGTCTTGGATCATTTCTGGTAACTCTTAAGACTTGTATTTCAGCACTAGCATGAAATCTAGATTCTTTCCAGAGAATTTTCACAAAGTTATAATTAATACGTATGCATTTCATGCTGCCCAGTATATCTATTATGGACCCTAATCCTTAGAAGGGCCCTCTCTGCCACTGCAATGGCTCCAAGTAATTTCTATAAACATATAGACAGAATACTAAATGTCCAAGGGAGTATGGAAGCAGAATCACTGAGAATTACTGAATGCAGAACTCTGAGGGAAAGCCTAGACTGCAGATAAGAAAATTGGCCCGTGCTTGGTTTCAGCTCCTTTTCTGTTGCTATAATGCTAAAATAAGCTGAAAATTTCAGATTAAAAAAACCCCAAACAATTAAAAAAGAAACTAAAATCAAAGATACATCTATATTTTTTAAATGGCCAGTGCTTATAAAGCATCCAAATAAAAACTTCCCAAAGAACTTCTGTATCTATAAAGCATGGTGTCTCCATATTAAGAAAAGTATATCTCTCAGGGTGTTCCACAAATGAAACAAAGCCTCCTGTACCTTTTGAAAACTGGACCATCCTATTTATTTTATCAGGCCAGAAATATTTAAGACACAGTGATTTTTATGATACTTAGTTTCATCAACAGAAACAAATCATCACTAAAGACAAATACCAGATTAATCAGGTTTTGAGTTGGTGTTGTTACTAGAATGTTCAATTAAAATTAATTTGCGTGGGCAAATCCTGAAACTTGAAATGGAGACAAAAAAGCACCAGGATGACAATTATCACAACTGCAAACCAGGACGTAAGAGCAACACAGGAAGGCCCCCTTCCCCTGCAGTTGACAAAGTCATATTTCACACATTGCCAAGAACCACATATTAACCCATAAAAAGAATGACAGCACATGTGAAAGTTGTCAAGACAGGCTGGCATGAGTGAAAAACTGCCATAAAACCTTGACCTCTTCAGCCCCATAGTTACACACGACTCCCTGACTGGACTACAAGATCAATGCCAAAGCTTTACAGCACAAGAATTGCATCTGTCCTTCCATTTTATGCAGGTCCAAGCACAGTTTTGACAAAATTGAAACCTTTCTGTAATAGCAGCCATGCTGCTTAAATTTGGTTTTGACTTTATAATATATAAGAAATGATTACTTGTATCTGCTTTAAAGGTCAAACTACTGAAGCATAGGTTATTTGATGTGTAAATTCACCACATACTGCTCTGAGAAACTGAAATTACATTTTTAAAAGAAAAGGCTAAAAAGAATATGTAGGAATTCAGTGTTATGAATGAATTACAGTAAAACTTAAGCCATGGCTTAAAGGGTCTGCCAGCATTTTTTTGAACCATCGAAAGCTCTATTCTGTGACTGGCATGTAAAATTGCAGCACATAGTGTAACACCTCTGTCTGAAAGGGATCTCAGAATATCAGAAAGCTGATTTTTCTTCAAAAACTTAATTTGTATCACGACTTGCCTGGGAGTTGGATATTGCTTTGACAGCATTCAAATCAGATCCCGAGCAAAAGGTGTTTCCTGCACCATAGATGATAAGGCCTTTGCCATCCTTCCAGTTTTCCAGTTCGGTTACCCTCTCCTGGAGTTCTAACATCATAGTGCCTGTCACAAGAGGGGAGAAGAAACATTTTTAACAGGAATTTATTATCACTACTATATTTTACATTACATTTTTCACCGCCAAAACCAAGTTATCATTAATAAATGATGGGCTTAAAAACACAAGGGAAAGCATCACCTTAAATCCCACACACAAGCACTGACGTAAGTTTTTTCCCCTCAAAGATGCACTTCCTGAAATTCTGAAGCATATTCTGCAATTTGTGTTACACTCACAAAAAACCAAACAAAAAAAAAAAAAGCAAGGAGGCAAGCATAAACTCTACCTGGTTTATTCTTGTTTGCATACATTCAGAACGCATGAACTTATACACGTATCTATCCAGATCTGTCCATCTAGTCATTATGTTACTGTCATTTCACCCTGCCCAAAGAGCTGGCAGAATACAGAAAAGAATCATCTGCAAGCTGGTTTCAAGGTGCAACCAGTCAATGTTAATAAAAATTCCTAAAAAAAAGGCTGAAGAGCAAACTATGTTGGAGGCCAAAGACATTTAGAAGTGTTCATCCAAAAGAAAACAGACACATTTGAAAATAGGAGCAAAGTACCTTTTATCTTTTAAAAGGACAAGAAAAAAAAAGATCATTCTAAAACATCTTTGATTCTCTCCCTGGTACCCTCCTAGAAAGGCTCTCTTTACAAAGTATACCCTAGGCTCCAAATGTATGGATTATACAGTAGCAGCTTTCTACTTCTAGCTTAAACATAGTATTCTCATATGTTCATGTAAGTACCCTTCCTGATATGGAACTCTACAAACTCCTGTTTCTAGAGCTCGTCCTAAACTGCAGCATCTTCCACATCAACTGAGCTTACCCAGCATTAACTTAAAGCGCTTCCTCTCTGAATGCCTATGACTCTCATTCAGTTATAATCTTAAGAGAAAACATTTACAGAAACTAATTTCAAAAAGCAGCCTACATATACGCTGATGATACTCTCAGCTTTATCCTCCTTTGATAAGAATTTAGATAGCAGGCCTACCTTTTTCAGATAGAAATGTGCTTTAGATTAATACTCTCAAGGACTCTTTTCTGCCAAGAGTGTTGGTTTTTTGACCCTACGCCTGCATGCATAGAACTCATCCTGTTCTGAAATTGCCTTTTAGCAGCGATCCTCACATAGGAGATTTTTTTTTTTTCCTTCCTGCTTGTTTTCCTTGCAGTTCCTTTTGAAGTAAGCATCCCAGCACCAGGTCAAGACTGAATTCTCAGTCAAGCACCCACCTTAGGCTTGGTCTCAGCCACTGAAATAGCACGTTTTGACAATGTTCCTGAGGAGGGCAATAATTAAGTGGACATTACATATTATATACTGGAATGACACTGGGTTGGTTTTTTCCACTGTCAGGTCCAGACTATGATCCTCTAACAAATCCCAGCACTTTTACCATTCATTTCCCTTCTGTATTTATAACTTGGTGATGCTTTTTGTGTGTTGCACATTACATTTGCCTTCATTGAATTTCACCTTGTTGATCTTGAGCTCTTTGTAGCAGTTAATCAAGATCACTTTGAATTCCACTCCTCTGCTCCAAATAATAATCTTGCAAGCTCTCCCAATTTGGGGTCATCTGCCAATTTCAGCAGTTCACCTTCTATTCCCTCATCCCAGCCATGAAGGAAAACACTGAGCAGAACTAGGCCTAGATATGATTTTTGTGGGTCTTCACTTGAAATAGTTTCCCAGCCTGACAGTACACTCAACAACGACTTTTCTGCAAACGCTGCTGTTTAAATAGGTGTGCATCAACCCTGTGGATTTCACTTTTTGCATATTCACCAAGTTTTCTTCCATGAAAGGTATTTCAGCTGGCATCCAAGCTTTGCCAGTTAAGGTACAGCACAACCACTGTTTGCGGTGCTTTTAATAATCAAAGCAGTGAGGTACTCCACAGAGTATTACGAGCCAAAAATCTAGTTAACTGAAAAATTGAGTTTACAAAACGGAACCGTGTGAGCCAGTCACATGCAACAGCAGGGGACAAGAGACACTGGCCAAAGCCTGTCCCGTACTCCTGGGAGAGCATCCCTTCCATCACTGACGACACTGAACTATTATTTTACCAACAGATATAGTCCATGACGTTTGATATAATGATGAGGACACAATACTAAAGCAAATCCTCATTCTGCCAGTCTTGGCCCTTCAGTATTTGATACCAGTAAGTTCGTGCTCTTCACAGAACTAAATCTACTTGGAATAATAATTTGTTTGCATCTTAATTATAATCTGAGAATAAATGCTTTAAAGTCAATTCTAGAAAATAAAATTATCACCATTATTATCTAATTCCTGCAGGCTGGCTTCCTTCTCTTTTAAATTAAGTTCAACTTTAGTTCAGCAAGAGGTTGTGCTGCTGAAATTGGTTCCACCAGTCTTAAATTGACATTATTAGCATTTGTTTCCAAAGAGACCATTTCAAACAGGTGGCTATCAGATTCCAATTAAGAAGAGAAAAAAGGCATAACAACCTCCACATTGCCCATTAGCAATTTGCTAACAATTTTGTTCTGCTTTTGATTCCATGAGTTGCTCAAGCTTAGAATAAGCCTAATTCCTTTGAGATAAAAAGCTGCTGTGTAAAGTAAATGCCTGGCAAATAGGATTTCTCTCAACAGTTTAATGATGTTTTGCAGCTTTCTAAGGGAATATATGTACTTTTTTTCTATATATATGTATTTATATGTATATATAAATTCACATCTGCCACTATCCAGAAGCTCTGAGACACAGAATCAACAGAATTTATTTGGGGGTATCTACAGGCGCTGGCTGATGAAGTCAACGAAGTCCTGCTCGGGCAATTTAAGGGTTGTGCATCCCATCCCTTTTCATACTTCTCCTGAAGGGTATTACTCGATACACAACAAAAGGAAAAGGATCAAGTGCTTGCTAGTTCCTCAGCAACTACAGTTTACAGATAGTAATGTTAAAATAAAATGAAAAGCAGTATAAACTAATATGCCATACCATCCACCCCAGCAGCCAAGGGGCCAGCGTGATTTTGCTTTTACTCTTCCTCCTGTAACAACAAAAGTTTCTGGCAGAGGTGCACAGTAGAAAGAAGCAGTAATCTCTTCAACTGCCATAGTAAGATTTTTCCAGAGCAAATTTTTGTGGCTATTACCTCACAAAATGGAGTACTGCTCTCTACAGGGCTCTACACACTACCATAAAACAGAACTGCCTGATCCCATGGCTCATTTGCTATATGCTAATCAGGGTCTGCAACAAAGACAGAACTATTAATTTGCTCACAGGTTTTTGTAGCTCCTCTTTGCTACTAGAGCATCTAAATCACATACACTAATAATTTATTTTTACAGCAGTCCTATAAGGAGAGAAGAGATTATTTTACAGACCACTAACTGAGCCATAGAGAAAATATCTGCTAATTTTGGGTGCTCAGCTTAAGATGTGTGATATGATTTCAGTATATTAACATTATATAGCACTTCGTATAGTCACAGCACAGCTACCAGTGGCCTAAATAGCAGCTGCAACTGCTCAGCACTTCAGCAAATCAGTTCTGAGCCCCTTCTGCCAAGCACCTAGAAAACAGAGAACATAGTTTTAAGTTTCTATGAAAGTTTAGTTTAAGCAGTTTGACTTGTATTACATCTGATCTCCATAGCAGACTAGGCTTTATCTGTCCTTTCTCCTTTTGTTAGTACATCTCATTTCTCATGTCCCTTTCAACTTCCACAACAAATAAGCTAAGAGCACACAGTCTACAAGCTGTACCTTGCACAGCTCTATTTTGAGTCAAAAATAAAAACCCAATCTGTAGAAAAAGAGGAAACAACAATGTAATTATGATTGTATAATAACATGTATGCTGACAGGGAGGCATTCAGAAGGACAATCTCCATGCTAACGTCTTTTAGCTACAACTTCTCAAGTTAGGTAATGATTTTATACATGAACTTTTAAATGGAAACAAAAGAGAAACTGCAGAGACATCTAGGTGCCTTACCACCAATTCTGTTGTTCTGTTAGGTTCTCCTCCTTTCAGCTAACAATCATTAGTGGAAGGAGTAGATTGACATTCTCCATGTAAACAGCTCTATGCTTTGCTAGTGGGTTGCAAACAAATTTGCTGACAGCAAAGGAACAGGGAGAACCGGGCAGGAAAACAGAACAGCAAAAAAGAAATTAACAAGATGACACAACTGTACCCATTTCAAAATATTAACAGATAAAGGCATTCTTACAGTAAAGACTTATGCACAGCTCAAGCTCAGGCAGATGCAGACCCTGAACCTGTGCCACTTACGTCTGAAGAGAACGGCATAAACTGTAATATTCTAGACAGTTAGGGAGAGAAGCAAATATACCTATTTTGGAGATCAAAAGCCTCTCATAATACAAAATTAATCAAACAAGGCACTTGGTTTTGATAGCTGTCCAGTGTAAAAGCATATTAAGAAGATTCCTGATCTGCAACAGCTGAGAATACACAGCTCATTTGATCTTTCATTAACCAGTCACTGGTATTTAAGATATGAGGCAAACAAAGAAGAAATGGAAGCCAGTTTGGGTGATGAAAAGACCAAATTATAGAATCTTAAGTTACAGAGAAGGCTTTAGGTAAATAACAAACAAGTAAACGCACCCTTTCTACTCCACCTACAAAACAAAGATGGCATCTTCCCACCCCCGTAAAAATACCCTATACATTTCCAGAACAGTAAAGACAAAATAAAAGGAGATACAAGAAAGAGCACAGTAGCAGAACTGCGCTGACTGGAAAAAAAAAAAGAGGGGGGGGGGGGCATGTTCTGCCAGACAGTCCTTCTGTCGTTGAGAATTTCTTATATTCTCACGACATTTATGGCAAAGCTACTATGCAGAACAGTGGGCATTCGATACACATCTGAATAAAACTTATTCTTTTAACTACAGAATGGCAAGGCACAGCTTTTAATTTTCTTTAGGTAAATCGCTAAAAGGAGTAACTGAAAGAGAAAAAAACCAAACCAGCAACCCCATCAACTAATTAATACCTGTAAAGGCATTCATTAGCTTTGGGTTGTTCACAGTAAGTATTCCAATGCCACTGTCTCTTTTGGAGAGGTTAATGGATCCACCAGCAAACTGCTGAAGTTTTTCCTTTATCCGTTCTTCCTCATAGCCATGAGCACCAGTATACAGTGATGTCATCCTCTGTTGTAGTATCGTCTCCTTTGTAGTCTGAAGTAAGTTCTTCCACAGAGCAGCTGCCATTTCTGGGAAGAAACGGG
>NW_009229304.1:45589-52736 GCF_000690835.1 Fulmarus glacialis
TTTTATGAAGTGATTTTAGTAGTTAAGCCAGAAATTGTCATCTTTTAAAATATTTTCTTCTTAAAGTTACCCAAAAGTACTTGGGTGCAGAATATCAAAGAGGTTCAAGAACTGTAGTAAGACGCTTACATATTCCATTAGACCAACCTACTCTGTATTAATCTTCTAAAGCCTCTCCCCTCCACCAAAAAAAAAACACCAGAAAAAGCCCACACCTGTGTTGGAGGAGGAATCCTATCAAAACCTGTACTTTTCAGGATCTGGATGTTTTCAGGATGTCCTGTTTTTCTGTAAGTGACCATTACACCGCAAGACTATTCTGAGAGAAATACTTGAGGAACACAAAAAGTAAAAACCAAAGACCATTCCTATATTGAGGTCTATTCCCTATCACCTAATTCCATTAACACATTTATCACACTCCATTTAACACTAGTTAGACTTCCTAGCCTCTGGTAGCTAAATGCTTTTCCCAGTCATTCCAGTTCCACTTTGAATTGATCTCACTTGGACACAGAGCACCAGAACCTGTGCAGTACCCCAAAGGAGGGAAAGTATACAACAGTATTACATACAGAGCATTGCACTTGCCTTTTATACAGCTACGTAATATTGTTAGTCTATTTCTATGCACCATTACAGCCATGTCTTATTCGTCCACTCTTTATGTGTATACCAGGAAATAACAAGGAAGTCATTATCAAATATTATTCTTGAGCTGCAGCTCTACTTTATTTTATTTACTTTGGAAAAGGGTCTACTGGAGAAAGTGGCTGACAAGTGATTTGAAAGAAACAGGCTAAAGCCTGAACTGGAGACTGCTGATCTGAAAAAGAAGTCATCTTAGAAGGCACTCAGAGTGGGAAGTAAAAGAACTGCCACAGGACACAGAAAAAGGTTTGCTATATCTAAATCTTGCAATTTGCTGGACTAGTCCTAGCTTTGCCCAACCCCCTTTTTAATGGATACAGCTGTTCAGAAGACATGGTAGATACTCATTTTTTGGAGAACTGGGAAAAGACCATCTTTGTTTCTTAATCATATTTGGCAGAAACAAGAGTCTTCCAGAACTCACAAGAAGCTCCTGGAAAGTTTTTCTAAGGTGAACCCAGAACACAAACGTATTCACTGAGACAGAATTTGGTGACAGCTATATTTAATGCTGTGTTCAAGGCATTTTACAGTTTACAGATTGAAATTTTTAAAACATTTATTATATACACGAACAAGAAAACACTCATTAAGAAAGCACACACAATTAGTATATAATGAAAGAAGTGAACAATCCTGTCAGGTGTACCCTTATCTTGTCTCTAGCTGCACCATCCCACACCAAAGCAGAAAATGCTTCTGTTTGGGCAGGTAAAATCCCCATTGAAATGGAGGAGGAATCTGCACAGCAACCATATTACAGCATGCGGAGGGGTATGCATTAAACCAGGCAATTTCAAAGAGAGCCACCTATACCAGTAGATTCGTACCTGTCCTGCCACATTGCATCCACCAGTACAGCACTATCTCACAAGTTCAACACAAAGAAGCTAGTAAGGCCTCTAAAAATCTATGCATTGTAAGGTCATATACACTGGAATAGGTAAAGGGATCATTTTTAAACACCTGGTGAGACACTTTGAAGGGTGTTCTGAGTTCCTTACTAAATTCAAGGTTTTAATCCGTCACAATCAACACCTGGTGAGACACTTTGAAGGGTCTTCTGAGTTCCTTACTAAATTCAAGGTTTTAATCTGTCACAATCAACTTTTCTACACTCAAGTATAACCTAATAAAACTAATTAAAATTTAATCAAGTTAAAAATCTGATTGAATACCAGATTCATTACTTCATAAATAATATCACCCAGCTGCTGCTGCACCCAACACTCTTCATCTATGCACATTCTAATATTATCTGCAACATTTCAGCCATCACCTTTCAAAGCTTTAAAATGGCTTCTCTTGGTAAAATTTTATTTAAGAGTGAAAACAGGTTTCCAAAGCTCATTTCCCAGCTAAATGATTCTTTTTATATTCAGACTCTCAGAAGAGAAACAGCCTTCCATTTTCTCTAAAACTTCAGTAGTCATTCCCCAACATACATTCATGCAATAAAACCTTCCATCCAGCTACTAGTTTTTGGTCAGGAGAGAACAAACATTAAAAACATGGATAGCACAGGCTCTCATTGCAAAGTGTAGCTTGAACAATTAGTTCCCAATTTTTAATGAATACAAAGCCTCCCCAATCCTCGTAAGAAGACAGACTAGATTTAATTCTCTAGAAGCCATGATGATTGGCTTGAAAGCAAAGAAAAAAAAAGTCTGTTCTGTTAACCTAACTCCCTACTAAATTATACTTGTTTGATCACTTTTACACTACCTAGATTTTGCGTGTCAAAAAACATACAGAGCAAAACAGACTTAAGATATGGAAATTTTATTCCACCAAAAAAGAGTCTGTCATTTTCAACTGCGTGGTTATATGCATTAAGAGCTCTTTAATATTATCACTATGGTAATAAAGAGCATCAGCAAGTGTGGGATTAGAAAACAAATTGGACATCACTGCCTGCTGATCGTGACTCATGATTAATGACTCATGCAAGGTATTATCATTGAATTATTTTCTTTAAAACCATCTCTCACAGTACCGGTCAGTAGCCAGTACTTTTTTAATAAAAACAAGATTATTTTAACAGCACAGTCTAGGAAAGCTAACCACTCGGGAAAAGCGCGACATTTAAGCTACAGCTCTTTCAAACTAAAGGGATTTCTGCTGATATCTTACAAACAACACCGAAAATTTCAATCAGTATGGAGCACTCACAATCCACGGCATGACTGAGGTTAATTTTCTGTACTCTAAGTGAAAGCACTGCAAGAGACAAATGTTGCAGTAACCCGCACAATGTTGTAGGACAAGCCAAGAGGTATTTATTACACTAAAATTTTGAGATTTTCAGTTTAACATAATTACGTCTATTTAGATACACTTACAGAAATGAAGTCTTAATCTAATTTTAAAAAGTCAGATATGCTACACCCATTAACATCTGTAGCACACACAGTTTATGCACAGTTTTTATAGTGAAAAAAATTCTGACAGTACAGGAATAAAGAACACTGTGGGCAATTAGGGTCTTTCAAATGTTTTAAGAAGTGCTACAGCTTTATGTATCACTGGTGACAACTCAGAGGTAAGCTGATAGTATGGATATCAATAGTTGTTCATTCCACAGTTATTGTACCCCTTACATAAACCAACCGTTTAAATCCCATTTGGCACTCAAGTGATTTTATAACACCCTTGTCTGTGGGCTAGCAGACTGTGGGTTAATATGAACACGCATCAAATGTCAACACTTCGGTATCAAAGGACTGATACACATTATGAAGAGCAATGTATGTATCTACACGCAGACACTCACATACAATATATGTATTTTTGTGTATGCTTAGGAATCAGAGGCCTTCTGAAAGCCTCTGTAACTGCCTAGTTAAAATTCAGTTCTCACAATGTTAATAAAAAAATAGTAACAGGGATAACACCAGCACTAATATTCCCTAACTGAGCAGATTCTTTGGGAAACTAATAAACCCCAACTCTTGAACACGCATATTTGCCCTTGCCATTCACCACTACTCTGTTGCAACCCCAGTTTTTCTCTTAAAACATGCTGTATCAAACAGCAACCTCCAGCAATGCTGCCAGTTGCAACTGCCAGTGAGCATAAAGATAGCTGGCCAGAGCACTGGGTAAAGGATGTAGGTAGCAACTTCCTGGATGGGTAGAAGAACTAAGGCAAACCAGAGAACTGGACATTAGGAGCCCAAACAAGCATTTGAGCTGCATGCACAAACAAGAAACACTACAGAGCAGCTACTCTGAAATAATCAGCAAGTTAAAATGCATGAGCAGGGAAAATTCCAACTCAAAGATAGCGCCTGAATTATTGACACAAGTCAGGGAAAAAGCAAATGGGGAGAAAAGATGCAGGGATGTGTTTTCAATACATCAGGGAAATAAGCGTGCCCTTTCATGTGGGGCAGGAAGTACAGATACAGACTGGTGAGTCACCTGCAAAAAAACATCAGCTGAATTTCTGGTTTTGGATGAAGTATCCTGAGATAAAGTGTAGCAGAAATAAAGGGATCTAACATACAAAATCCACAAAAGAAATCTCAGGGAGAAGAAAACATTCAAATGACATAACAAAAAAACAATTTGAAAGGCACTTCTGTGACAAAGCCATCAAAGGCAGCTGACAGGTCAGGAAGCACAGGTGAACTTGACTTGATGAAGACCTTCAGCAGCTGCAGTTTCAGTGACAAGCACAGAAGTGCGAACACAAGGCATGGAGAAAGGGATAGATGTGAACTGAAGATGATGATGATATGATTCACAGTTCAACCCTCTGTATGTGTCTCACCAGTCACCATAGAAGGCATTCATCTGTACTAGAGAGCAGTGTGCGTGACTGTTGGATGCTTCACTGGGTTCCTGCAGTGACTGACTAATGAATGGAAAGCAAGTGGTGACCCAATGCTGAGGACTGGCACAAGTGACCCTACAACGTGAAAACAGATGAAAGAGCAGAGAGTGAAAAAGAAATATAACCAAAGCATGAAAATAGTCCATTTGTACAAAAAAAAGTAGGCTGAAAATGAGTGAAAATCATTAATACCAACTGACTGGAACCTGGGACAGTGGGCTGGTAGGTGATTGTGGGGAAAAAAAAGAAAGAAAATAAATTCCAGTGCTGGACAGAGAGAAGGAATTCAGAAACAGCAAGATCAAAGGGGGCCAGCCTGGATGCAAATGAAGACTAGAGCATAGGTCTCATAGTGAAGAGGAGTCACTGGACCCTGCCTTCAGACGCAAGAAAGGTGTAGGAGGGAGCTCTCACCTGCAGGGTTCCTCCCCAGCACTGGCTCAACAGGCCACTGTTGCCAGCTGCTTGTCACCACTCCTCACCTGAAGGTTACAGAGCCCTCCATCTACCTCATCCGCTTATGCATCTCTCTTCTTTCCTTCAGTGATGCGTGGGTTAGGTTAACTTACAACACCTTACCTGACAGGTTCTTCCCACTCTAATAATTACCAGCTGAGGCAAGCTGAGGGCAGTCACCTCTCCAGCTGGCTTTCCTTCAGCTGGAAGAAAGCAGCGAGCAGATTTTAAGCATGCTAAGGGATCGGCAGCAGAAAACCTATTGACAAAACGTAACTTACAAATACAGAAATTAAACAAAGCTTGGGAAATTCTGCCTCCCCAAGAAGGAAAATGCACCTCCTCTATGGCATCTCTACACAAAGTAGGAACTGCTATCAAGTTCAACAGGAGCCGCCTCAAGCTCATGCCTTTCTCAAGACGCCGTGGCTCTCAAACTTGCTGAACCCTGTTCAAATTTTTAGTACATTGTCTCTGGTACCCACATTGTAGACAAATTAGGTGGGATCAATAGTCCCTCCAGTTCAGTGTGAAGATACTTGAAGAGCCTTGTGACTTCTCTAAAAACAGGCTTTAGAAGTAGCTGGTATTATAAAGGACAAGTTTTTTAGCCTCTATATTACTGTTGAGAAGAGAACAAAAAGTTTGGGCCTCCTAGTTTCTAGATGTCAGCATTAGAAACAATGTTTACCTATCCAGAAGCTGAGAGAACAAGAAGTGAGAAGATGTCCAAATTAACTAATTGAAATGGCTTCAAATCATGCACATGTGAAATAAAAATAAATTGTGGAAAAAAAAACCCTTTTACCATTGTAAGTAAAAAACCCTTTTGTCTGTGGTTTCAATTTTAAGCTGGCTTACCGTTTACACCTCTTTTCTGCTTCTCTCTCTCTTTTTTTCCTTGTTTTTCCATTGTTTCTGAGCAGCTTAATTCTGGGGATAGCAAGCTATGTTTTCCAAATTATTTGTTCTTCGTTTAGTTTTGTATTTTTTAATGGTCCCTGCAGGCTAAGGTTTAGATGTGAATTATCTCTCTGTTCCTAAGCAAATATATCCTCTTTTAATCACATTTTACTTATTTTGAAGACCTAGTAAACGAATCCCACAGAAACAAACCCAAGTCCAGTGAAAAATAATGGCATTCAAGGATGCAAAACAGCTAACAAAAGAAGTCTTTCCATAAATACACATAACACTACCTAAAAACATTAGGTTTCGGTCACATGGTGAGTACAAGACCTTGAGTTTCACAACAGGGGGTGACAGCAAGAATCTGTTATCTTCTGCAAAAAGCATGCAGGCCCCTTATTTTTCAAAGCTTTGATCTAAAGAGGTTCTCTTCGCCTCTGTCAGCAAAGGACCCTCTATAACAGTGACAGAAAACACTTCTAAGTTTACATAAAGCTCACTGCCCTCCAGGTGTATTTCAGACACCTTTAAAACGAACAGATGCGCTACTTCACAGGAACAGAAACGACCACAACCAACTCACCATTCGCTTTTTAGTCACCAAATCCTAAACCATAAAAAGCGTAAGGATGAATTCATTCTAGCTGCAACCGCAAATACTGATGCTTTCCCAAGGATTCATTTGCCTTGAAAACTGTAAAAAGTTTTGTTAGTCGAGCAGTGGTCTAAATTCCACTTGGTACACTGTTCTTTCCTATTGCTCTCCTTACCACCGCCACCACCAGTAAATGCTCTTGCTGACAGCAACAGCAAAACTGCATCCTGGTGTCAGAACCGGCCACGCAGCACGATTCTCAGGGGCGTTATCTCCTGCTCCCCTGTAACGGCACTGGGAACTAGCAGCGGCATATCAGGACAGCGTGTGGCTCCTTGGCTCTACACAGTAAGTTTCGGGAAGCAAAGGAATCCTGCATGGTATCACCCCGGGAAGAAAGCAAAGACTGGAAGGGGACAGGGGGAAAATGCCTTCCCCCAGCAGAGGTTTCTTGCTGCTGACCTTGTGCAATGCCAAAATCCCAGCAAATGCACTATGGCACTTAGTCTGACCTAGGCAAGCATTCCTGGCACGGACCACTTTTTATTTATTTATGTATTTTAAATCTACAGCCAAGGGAGGGCTCCATGCCGAGCGGTGCCAAAGGGGGCAGTAAGCGGCTGTTCCCAAAATAAGACCCAAAATAAGGTCTCTGGGCTGAAGCCGAGCAAAAGCGTAACATTTTCAGGCAGAAACAC
>NW_009229305.1:0-226 GCF_000690835.1 Fulmarus glacialis
TTGACAGGTAGCAGAGGCGACAGTGTGGAGAGGATCAGCGTGGAGATCCACTCCTCTCCCCAAATGCTCTGCAGGGTGCCTGAGCAGCCCCAGCCCGCTCAGCTCACAGGGGACACGGAGATGCCACCGTAGGGAGGAGAGACGGCGCAGAGCTCCCGGAGTCGGGGCTTATCTTCCCGGTTTTGGCAAGGAGCTTTTTCTACGCCTGCCTTTGTGCTTAGGAAGG
>NW_009229305.1:385-616 GCF_000690835.1 Fulmarus glacialis
GCTTGCGCTCTTTGGATCGCCCCCGCTCCCTGCCGCCCGAGCGATGCCCGGCGGACCGGTGGCCTGCAGGACATCCCCGTCAGTCCCCCACCGTCCCCTCCCCAGGAGCGGGGGATGCTCGGCTGGGGGGGCGGGGGTTTTGGCATCGGTGTGGGATGGGGTCACCCGCCCTTGCTCACCCGAGTCGGCGTTGAGGCGCCGGGCGGAGAGCTGGAGCGAGGAGTGGTAGCT
>NW_009229306.1:0-20455 GCF_000690835.1 Fulmarus glacialis
CATCCCATCATACACAAAATCAGCAGCCGACCCCCTCGAGGTTTTTATTTCTAAATCCATCCCTCCGGCGCTGGGGTGGGTTTTTGCCAAGCCGTGAGATAATTAGCGATATTAACGCTGATTTTTAAATAGGAAATAACGTGAAATATTGGCTCCGGTGGAGGCAGCTCGTTGCTGAAGGCAGCAAAGTTTATTCCGCTTTATCCGGCTGGAAAGCAAGAGACAGAGGGAACCTGGAGGGCACCAGCCCTGTTTGAAGATCGAGGCATCCAGCGCCAAAAATATTAATTGATAAAATACCTGTTGAGCTGATGGCTGCGGTTTTGCCAAGGCTAATTGAAGAACTGCATCAATATTTGAGGAGCATCCTCGCCTCGTCCCTCAACCTACGTAGGATGGGGTTTCCTTGCCAGCAAGAAGAGAGGCAACGGGGCAGAGAGTTCTACCCGTGGTGACTGGCAAGCCTGCTGTAATTAGGCTTTAATTGCCACCAGCTCATAGATGATCCTGGGGTAATTACTGGGGCCGCAGCTCAGCGGGGGGAGCTGGGATTTGCTTGAAGGATATTTAGACCCTTCGGTCTCTTGGGTTCCCCGGCTAGGTTTATTGCATCTGAAAACAATAAACGGCGTTCAATAAAACTCCAGCAATAATAATGCATCCCAAATGTCTATTTTTACCATGCCCCCAAGACAGAATATTAAAAGAGGCTGCAAAGCTTCGCTTCCCAGGATATTCTCGGTCCCCAGCTCCCTCCCGCTGCTGATGGTGGGATGGGCTCGTTTGGGGGTGATGGACTCCATCCCGGAGCATCCCCCCACAGCCCCAGGACCGAGAGCAGAATAAAAGCCCTTGCAGAGATGCAAACCCAGCATCGGGGAGCTGCTCCAGCTCCACGTCTCCCACATGAGCTGCCTTGCCCGGATCTCCAACGCCGAGAGGTCTCAGTGCTGTGGCTTGAGCTTCACCAAGGTTTGGGGAAACGATGGTGATCCCATGCCAAGCGGCAAACACCGCTTGTGTCCACCCCGCACGAACCTCAGGACATCTGAGCGCACCAGTCCTGCATCCACGGGGCAGGTACGGGGTGCCAGCCTTGCCTACTCACATCTCCGTGGGTAACCCATCTCCCAAGGGACCCCTTGGGTGGACCCAAAGACCAGCAAAGAGCTTCCAGTGGCCACCGCAGCTCCAGCAGACGACGCGTTTTTAAAACCCACCAGAAAATACCGTGCTTTGGAAACGTATTTGCTGCCTTAGCAGAATGCCACGAGCATTTGCTGGGTAGTTAGTCATTGCTAATGACTACACCCTGCCCTAATATTTAATTTACAAAGGATAAATTGCCAGTTAGATTAATTCAGCATGATGAGAGCCGAGTAATTTGGAGAAGAAAAGGTGTGGGGGGGGAAATCCTGGCTGTTCGAGACGTGAATTTATGCCATCACCCGGTCCAAAGCTATTCAGAAATCACATCAATAAAATGGTTTAGAAAATGCCCCGGCTGCAGCAATGGGGAACGGGACTGTTCTCTTGCCCCGCAAGCGCGCAGGCAGAGGTTTTGCCATCCCAGGATGGCCTCGCGCCATCACGCCGCAGCCGAAACGCTGCCGAAAGGGTGATGAGGACAAAGCAGGAGCCAGGCGAGCACCATCTATTAATAAAAGAGGAGGGGGATGCCCTCGAGCATCTGCTCGAGAGGGACAAGAATGGGGCGATTCATGCCCAGCACAAGCCGGCTTTGTCCTGCCGCCTGCCGACCACCTCGGGCTCACCCTTCTTCAACCCATAGCCTAGAAACGCTGTCTGGCTTTGCAAACCCAGCCCCAAGACCTCAATAAATCCTTTGAAGATCCATCAAAACGCATCCCCCTGCCCTCTTCTCTTGGGGCAGGCAGGGACAGCCCCCATCCTGGGCTCCACGTATCCCCCCCGCTTCTCCCAGAGGAGATGGGTGATGGCCAAGCAGCACGCTTTCTAGTCTCCCAGGAGAAACGATTCCTCCAGCGGGAGCAGACAGATGGTCTGCGGAAGATGTGCTGCTCGGTCGTCTGTCACAGCCCTCGGAAAGTCTATTTTCAAGACAGTTGGTTTTTTTAATACCTGAAGAACAGGGAAGCTTCCTGGGTGACAGGATGGTCCCAACTGTTGTTTAACCATCTCCATTCCTGGGCTGACCTAGGTGGGTACATAAAACGGTGATGTTCCCTCACCCAGGGAGACCAAGCTCCCTCTTGGGCCAGAAAACGCTCTGGTATCGAAAAAAATTCATCCCTTGCCCTTAGCAACTTATAAACTAGGGATGCAAAGAGCCAGGGGACAGCCAACCACGCTGATCATCTCCAGATCCACTGCCTCCCCAGCTCCTAAATCAACTCTGGCCCCAGATGTGCTCTGCTCAGGAGATGGGTAGGTCTGAAACAAGAGGGAAAGACTCCCCTAACAGACTACCCTGGCTTTCTTACCACGTATTGCATTTTTGCAGAGAAGTAAGAAAAGGTGGCTGCATCCAGATGCTCTGCCTCTCCCTGCCGCTAAAAGGTACCAGGGAACTGCCTGACCTGAATATTTATTAATCGGATGAGCCGAACAAAGCCCCGGGCATCTCTGGGGATGCTACTTGCAATCCAGCTGGCTCTGGACCACTCCATCACAGGGCAGCGCTGTGGCACACCGAGCACCCCTGCAAACAACAAATCACATCTGGTTTTTCCCCCCATCAGCAAAAAAAAAAAAAACAAACCCTCTTAGAGCCCAGTGTGTTGAAAGCAGTAAATAACGGGGGTAGCCAGCAAGATAATTCCTGCAATTACATCCCTGGTTATCGGCTGACCAGAAACCAGAGCCCTTTTTGGCAGCAAGAACTCATGAAGTTTTCAGAGGTTGGTGTCCGGCAGAGAAGACGCAGGGGAAATGATGGCTGGGTCGGTGGACCACGCCTCTCTCTGTACACAGAAATCAGTTTTTCCCACCGCAACGGGCAGCTCTCGCCAGGTCACGGCGTGAGGACTGTTTAAACAGAGTCAGGCAGGGAGGAAGACGTTGGTATCTGACTGACGGAGCAAGAAAAACCTCACTGGAGCTGGAAAGTGGCAGCAAAGTCATCCAGGCTCTCGGGATGCTCCTTTGCCGGGACCCTCCAGCTGCGGGAAGGCACTTACTGTCCTGCCGAGCCACCGCCTTGGCAGAAAGAAGAGCAATCTTCTTTACGTTTTTTTTAATGAGCATGCTGAGGAATCCTGGCAAAACCTTGAGAAGCCTGTGTCAGGGAGGGGCTGCCCTTTTAAATGAGCTCATTTAAGCCAGATATATGACTAATTAGCAGGGTAGAGGTGAAGGCTCTGAGGCCGGGGATCAGGCAGCATACGGTCGCGTTTGCCTTCAGAGCCCACGGCAGCCGGCCGGCTGGGAGGGGCAAGGATTCGGGTTAGTCATTTGATTTACTTGGAGCAAGAAATCCCTCCCTGCCCCAGGAAAGCTGCAATTCCGCTCCCAGGGGTAAATCCGTAGGAAATAAATGAAGCTTTCTGAGGACGGCGGGTTTTCTTGGACCCCCTCCTGCTGTTTGGGCTGTCTTTTTGGGTGGAGAAGATGGATGCACACAGATCCTCCTGCCCAAACTCCTCTGCTCGCTGCATCCCAGAGGCGCCCAGTCTGGTCCTACGACCCCGGTAAAAACCAGTACGCTAACAGGGGTTACCCAATCAATGTTTTAATTGACTTGAGCAGAAGGAAACGGTTTCCATAGCAATGGGCCGTCAGCCCCAATTCGTACAAAATCAGAGTTAAAAAAACATAAGCACCAAAACCTTTAAAAAAAAACCCCCGAAAACGGGCATTTATTAAAAATAAAAAGATACAAAAAGCGCCTCTGCCAGCTCACACTCTTCCTGCCTCCTGGAATTTCTTAAGCAGAAGTTCATCAGCCCGAAGGGCGAAGGTCAAAGCCCGTTTCTGGTAGTACATGGAGTCCAGCGCCAGGTTGTCAATCACATCTGCCAGGAGATGGGCTCTCTCAACGGAGCTGCCCGGGGCGTCGTAGCCCAGGGCAGTGAAATGCACGTGCAGGTGGTAGTAGGAGGGTTGGTAATGCAGGTAGATTCGCAGCTGGGATCCGGGCACGCCGAAGCGCTTCGCTACGGCCTCCTAAGAAGAAAAAAAACAAAATCACACGTTAGGACTAGTAACGCGCAGCGAGGGCACGGGGCAGCTGGGGGCAGGCAGCGCATGGACAGACAGACCTTGCAACGGACGGAAAGGAGCATCCCCGGATGGCACAAAAGGCGGAGAGAAAGGCAGAAGTGATTTCTGCTTCCTCCATCCTCACAGCAAGGGAGAGGGAGAAGTTGGGAAGGACAGAGCTCTTCCCCATCCTCTGTTTCAGCCTCCGCAGGGATGGAGCGATGCCTCCGGCCGCCCCACTTTTCTCCCTCCGTGACGGGACGTGCTCTCCACTCGTATCGTTTTCCCTTCCACCCTTATCGCTTCGGCTCGCTCGGCAAGTTATGGGGGTCCTGTTACCAGCCGGTGTAATTAAAGCTATAAACAGCAACAGCGAACTCTGGCACGCTGGCTTGGTTCGCTGCTCAGCATGCCACAATCCCCTGACTAATCTCTTAATTAATCTCCGCTTTCCCCAGTGCAATTACTTTCCAAATTTCGAACGCAGTGAAGGAAAGAGAAGGTATCGCGCATCCATCTACCAAGCACGCCCCGTCACGGGGCTGGAAAAAACTCGTCAGCCGGTGAAAACGGTCAAGGGGTTGGGAAGGAAGTTCTCAACACGAGGAGGACAGGGCTCGACTCCTGCAGCTCACTGCTAACGGAGAAATACCGAGCACCCCTGAAACGCCTCGAATGCGGCACGGCTTTCCGATGCCCTGGGGGAAGGTGCCGACGGAGCAGCAGGGACGGGGGTCTCCGGGCAGAGATGCTAGAGAGGGTCGTGACGTATCATCACCTCTCGGTTGCTGGTCCCCACGCAGATGCTGCGCACGGGTTAGGCAGCTGCCGGAGAACGCAGGCAGCGACCTTGCGGCATGCAGGCCAGGACGGCACCATCGGACCGGCCTCGCGCTTACCTTGCCTTCTTGCAAGATGTTCCTCAGCAGCGGGAGGTGCTCAGCGGTGAGGTCCCGAAGCGACTTGACCTCCCGGCGCTGAACGAGGGCTATCAGGTAGAGGTCATCCAGCTGCCGAGAGATGGAGGACGGTGACAAAGGCGACCACAGAAAGAGCAGACGGAAGCACGAGCACTTTGGACCTTACACACCAACCGCAGCTTTCTAGGCTGTGTTATAAGGGGCTACCTGCCGTCGTGTTTAACCCACACCCAAGCTGGGTTGAATCCAGTATGGATCTCCCAGTACGAGATGCGCTCACAAACCCGCTGCGCCTCAAAGCATCGTTTTTAGACAAACTGGGTTTTGTACAGGAAAAAATGGAAGAGGACAGCTTCACCCCAGTCGATAAACAGCGGCATCACAAATATCTCCTCAGCTTTAAAGGCAGATCAACCCTTTTCTACCGTAAACACGGCACTTGCTGTCTCCCTTGCACGTTCACACCTCCCTGAGCATCTCGAAAATGTCATCCCAGCGCAGATCGAGGATGGCAGAAAAGGTCCTGGCACCCACCCTGCCACATGGGGGAAACTGAGGCACCCACCAGCCCGAGCCCAGGCGGCTCTGGGGTCTGCCAGCACCCCCCACGCACGGACGCCGCGCCGAGCATGGCCTTTTTCGCAGAGCAAGCGAACGGTTTATCTCCACACTCAGACGAGGATTTACAGTGAATCGCAGCGGCCAAAACTGCGACCGTAGATTTTTCCGAGTGAAAAGCTTCCTATATTTCCACTGTGCAAATAGCCGGCCACTTTCCAGTCGCACCAGTTCTATAAATAACTATTTTCAAGACCTAATCACTCACCGGACAACCCCGGTGCAGTAAAATACGTCCGTTCAGCAGCTCTCAGCCAGACCTTTGGCATCTCCTGAAGCACTTACCGAATTCAATGTTTAACAAGACATAGGGTTGTGGATCATTACACTTCAAAAAAAAAAAAAAAAAAAAAAGTGGGGTCTGCCAGCACCCCCCACGCACAGACGCCGCGCCGAGCATGGCCTTTTCCGCAGAGCAAGCGAACGGTTTATCTCCACGCTCAGACGAGGATTTACAGTGAATCGCAGCGGCCAAAACTGCGACCGGAGATTTTTCCGAGTGAAAAGCTTCCTATATTTCCACTGTGCAAATAGCCGGCCACTTTCCAGTCGCACCAGTTCTATAAATAACTATTTTCAAGACCTAATCACTCACCGGACAACCCCGGTGCAGTAAAATACGTCCGTTCAGCAGCTCTCAGCCAGACCTTTGGCATCTCCTGAAGCACTTACCGAATTCAATGTTTAACAAGACATAGGGTCGTGGTGGATCATTACACTTAAAAAAAAAAAAAAAAAAAAAATCCCCGTCTCTTTCAGCTCAGTTAGTGGCTTTCTAATATAAACACTGCCAAGCAAAGGGTTTAGATACTCGAGACCCAGCAGATCTTTTCAGGGCTGTGAGAAACCCATCTGGCTATTTGGAAACAGATGCTTGTGCCAAAAGATGCTCTCGGGACCCTGTCTCGGGGCTCTCAAAACATGAAGCTGCTATTTGCACCCAGCCAGCACAGCGATGCTGATGGTTCGGTTTGATTCCCAAAGCAGCCTGTGCACAGCTCCAGAAAAAGACGGCGTATCAGCTTGTCCTCTTCAGATCAGGGCTGGCTGGCGGGAGGAAAAGCAAACATCTCTTCTCCTTAGAACAACATCTGCATGTTGCTGTTTGAAACAAATAAGCCTGTTGCTAAAAAGGCCCCGAATGATGTCATGCCGGGCATCGTTTCAGGCAACGCCTCGGGGCTCCTGCGGGTTTGAAACCAACTCAAAAGAAGTGGAAAAAAAAAAACCCACACCAAAAAAAAAAAAAAAATTTAAAAAAAAAAATCCCTGAGAAACCAACTCAAACCACTATCAAGGTTGGGCAGCAGGAGCTGACGCAGCACCCAGAAGGTCGAGGCTGGCAGCAAGCGTGCAGACTTCACGATGCAAATGAGAAATTTTCCTCTTGTCAATCAACCTGAAATAATTACAGGTGAATTCGTAGCATTTGCAGGCAAGAGGCTAAGCTAGTGCAAGGCGATGCTGCTGAAAGGATTTCTAAGGGGAGGCTCGGAGAGCCCTGCTAGGAGCTCTGTCTCACTTCGCTAATTTAATTTAGTAGCCTCGCCTGTTTGGTGGGACGCAGCAGAAAGAACCGGTGCTCACAGGCAGGGACCGGGATCAGCTCTGGCTCGGCGTCACCCACAGCCAAGAAGAAATTCCTTGGCTGAAAGGCAGAAGTCGACAGCCCTCGCTGGGATGCTGGCTCGCCTGCCTGGGAAAGAGACAGGCGAAGCGAAGGTCCCGGATAGCCCCAGGGATGACGGCGTTTTTGTTGCAGACAGCAGCCGTTGGGAAGAAATCAAGATGATCCTGTTCAGCATACCAAGAGGTGACAGCAGCATGGGGAAACCTCCTCTAAAGACAAATCCTACCATCTGAGCGCTGCCTGACCATGCTAGCTGCAAGATGTGGATACAACAGGTCTCCAGAGAAAGCTAAAGCGCAATTTTTAGCTCATCCGTCTCCAATCCTGATGTGAGTTGCGAAGCTTGGTTGCGGCGAGCGAGGATTTACACCGAGGCTTTGCTCGGAGGGAGGAAAGGGACGGCGCGTTGCACTTTTTAGGATCCCTAAATATTGCCACCCTGAAAGTAAAGGACGCTGAACAGGGCATGGCGGCGTAAGCACGACTGCAAGCTTGCCGTGTATCACCTGCTTTGCAAAGTCTCTCCAGGAAGGTCACACCTCCCAGTGAACAAGCGGGAGATTCGAGCTTGGTTACCCCATCGCAGCTTGACAAGGGATTTTTGGAGTAGCTGACGTGCAAGGAATTCATGGTGACCGGAGACAACCCTGCAGTGACTTACTCACCTGTCCTCCCCAAGTCATTCCACCAGGCGACTCAGCACCAGACCAGAAATAGGTGCTTCCAGCACAGAAATACAGAATAGTCTTGCCCACGAGCAGGCTTGTGTTCCAATTTTTTTTTTTAGTTTTTAGTTCCCATTTTTAAGTTTTAATCATATGGTAACTTCCCCCTCCCCAGCACCTGCAGAAGCACTTTGAGGATCAGAAATACAAAGGGGACTTTTTTTTTTTTGACTCCACCAACTTCAAGGGCTGCACGTGTGGAGTTTCACCTCCCCAGGCACATCCCCAGAAGTACAGCACGAAAAGGAGCCAGAGCCCAAGGAAATAATGAGCCACTCAATTTAGGATTACAGCCTGGGCTTAAAAACCTCTGCGTTTCAACGAGTGGCCACTCCCACGAGGGGTTAAGCCGCTGCTCATAAGCTAGTGACCATCTGTTTAATATTTTGTGGAGGAGAGTTAACTGCAGCAATCGAAGGACAACACATCTGCCCAGTTTGCACCTAAAGTCGAGGCTTGCAAAAAAAAAAAAAAAAACCCAAAAAAAAACCCCCAAAAAACCAAACCCTTAATTATTTTTTTCTTTTTTATGAACAAATACGCAGCTGGATTTAGGTTCAAACACATCACAACAACATTTGGGCTAATACAGGAAAGAGAAAGCGAAGCTAATAAATAAATCGCTCAGCAGCAGTGAGAACAGCCTGCGTTTTGCAGCGTCCACAATTAGCACGTGATAAAAGGCCCTGGCAATATCATCACTTAACGACAGTGTGAACAGGAAGGACAC
Source organism: Fulmarus glacialis (assembly GCF_000690835.1). Lineage (NCBI taxonomy): Eukaryota > Metazoa > Chordata > Aves > Procellariiformes > Procellariidae > Fulmarus > Fulmarus glacialis. The sequence goes on from NW_009229306.1 coordinate 8,806, forward strand.
ATTCCCCTACTAAAACTTTCATTAGAGTGCTATTAGTAGCACGAAAGTGGACATTTCCTCTGGATTACCTTCCGCCAAGCAGCATCCCTTCAAAGATAAGAGGAACAAACAAACCTGGTTTTGATTCCACTTAAAATCTGGAACTAAAACAAAGCCATTGCAAGGATCTGGGTTTTCATGGATGATTCGATCGGCCTCAGCTTTCTTCTCCAAGATGTTATACACCCACTGAAAGAGAAATACGCAATTTATAAACCAGCAGAGAAAAAAACCCAACACCTCAGGCACATTTAGCCCAAGCTCATGGATTAGTGCATATTCGCTGCAAGTAGAATATTAAAAAAAAAAAAAAAAAAAAGCAATAACTTGATTTTAAGATGACCAAATAATTTCACGGCTGATAACATTTGTCGTTAATTATGCATAAAACACTCCAACAACAAACTCCAGGCTATTATGAGCACTTCAGTGAAAAGATACCCTCCTGATCTTGCTGCATGGCACTGCGCTGCCGGCTAGCTAAATTATTCAGTGATTTTTGTTTTCCTCTCAAGTATTAAGAACTGGCCACAGCTGGAGACAAGGTATTGAACAGAGATGGTTTAGCCCCGTGTAGAAATAGTTGCATTTGCCCCTAAGAGGATTTGGAGATCATTCTGCCCGATGGGATCTAGCAATAAACCAGACCTGGCTGCTTTACGTGGCCGGAGATGGAGCTGCTGCAAGCACTAAAAGGGGCAGCGGCATCCCTCCTCCGTGCTCCCACCGGTTGGCAATGGACAGGTACAGGCATTCAGACAGATCAGCCACCAACACAAGCAACCCGGAGCACGCCAGACCCCGGCGAGGCGGGCAGCAGTGGAAGCCAGCTCTTGTGGGGCTCAGCAGATGCCTCTCGCAGCACCGCAGGGCTCTTTGCACCTTTTTACCTCCCGGGCTGCGCCGAAACCTTTACGGCTAGGTCTGGGAGGGAACTCGGCTGATTTTTCCTATTCAGAAAGGAAGGAGCAGATTGCTTGCGAGCCCGAGGTTGGATGCGGCTCCGGCTGCTGGCAGCCAGCACTCGCTGGGCGAATACGAAAAGCCTGTGTTTTCTTGGGCAATGCACATCTCTTGGTTTCCTGGCTGATTAGAAAACAGCTCGCCGCTCTTCTTCCTCTATATTTAAAGCTTCAGCCTCCAGACTGCCTGTAATCCCTGCTCCGGTTATCCCCCCTGCGCTCCTCCTTCAAAGCAAAGCACCATCCAGAGACAAATTTCAGCTACGAAATGGAAGAGACCTGGGATAAGCGACAGAATAAGACGAGTAGAAAGCACCTTTGCTTTTCCTGGCTACCAACCTGAGCTTGAGCATTCTTCTTTACACCTCCACAATGCAATTTGTGCTCTAACTATCTTAAGTATTGGACTGCCAGGGGAGTCCCTGGCCAGGTCCATAGAAGATAAGACAAGGCAAGCAGAAGATGGCTAGGGCTTAAAAGCTGAAACCATTTTGAAACATCATTTTCCCCATCAAATTTAGGTATGAAACATTTTGCCCCAGGTGGGTAGGGAAGATGCGGCCAGTCTCGCAGACACACCGAGCAAGCTGGGTCAGTGGATGCTGTGCACGCCAGACACTCAAGATAAAAAAGACAGACCTTTTGGGGAACTCCTTGCCAGGAGTTTAATTAATCCAATCAAAACTTAGGATCATTGTGAACTGACCTGAGTATATCCTTGGAGACAAACAAACCTTTCTGCCCTTGATCTGGTTTTATTTTTGCTTAGATTTTTGGTCTTCTTAGCAACAATATCTTAGAGAAGATTAGATTCTCAAAGCGATTTTGGAAAGCACAGCACAAGATCGCTGTGCTCTGTGACCCTGGAAGAAAAGCAGGGCAGGAAGCTCAAAAAAATGAACGTTTGCCCTTTGTTTTTTTTCTTATGCCTGCTCTTTTCACAAGTGCCAAGCTATCAGTGCCCTAAATAAGTTCACCGATCAGACGAGCTGAATTTTAAACCCACCGCTGCCTCACGTGATGGGCAGGTCACCAGCTGACTGCTCTTGCTGTTTCCAGCACAAGCCCAGCAAGGACAACACATGTCCAGAGCCTGGCACCACAATAAAACGATTATACTGAAAGCATCCACAATTTGCATCCTCCAGCAGAAAATAGAGCCGCTTCTGTAGTCTGCCGATATTTCTGTTACCCTTCACATTTCCCCTTCCGCTCGTCAAAACCAGTTAGATAAAGACAAGAAACTCCATTATCAGATCACAGAGGTCAAGGACTGACCGTGCTGACCAAGATCTCTTGGCAGATGCTCCTGATGGTCACCAGCAATATGTTTCCATGTACAGAAATCAGCTCGCGAGCGTTTGGTGGAAAAGGCAGAGAGAGCGAGCTCAAGCAACTTCTGAAGGCAGCTGCTACACCAGGAAACCTAACAGCCTTCGGAGCAAAAGCACGGAGAAAACATCCGTGCGGGTTGCTGCCTGGTGGAAACATGCTCTTGTCTTTCTCCAGCTAATAAATGCCGCCTGTATGTTACTGGTGTTGCAGCCTGGCTGCCGGCGAGAAAGCTGAACGACGGAGCAAAGAAAAGCAGGCGGGCGAGGAATAATTGAGCGCACACTGCAGCTTGCAAGGTGCCTTCTGGGACGAGTCGCAGAAAGCAGGATTCACGTTCATCTGCAAGCCATTAGAAAACAGACATTGCAACAGCAAACCCTGTTAACCGTTCTGCTGCTGTTTCAGGCAGCAGGAAAGAGGTGGGGGGGATAGCCAAGGCCTGTGGTTGATTGGCTTTTGGAGTTTATTTTTAACAGATAGCCTCAGCAGACCCAGGATTTGTTTTATCCCCCCGCTTCTGCCCGGGCTGGCATGAATTGGTCCCTACAGACTTGTGTTCCTTTGGTCTCTAAAGAAGAAAGATAGAGAGAGGAACGGTCAAAAGGGATGTAAAAAGGAAAAAAGTCCATTGCTGCTGCCTGGGGCAAGAACAACACTAAAAGTACAGCTTCGCCATGGACCGAAGGGCTGAAAGGCAGAGTAGCTGTAGGCAAAGCCTGAAGAGTGAGTTGTGATGCAGGACTCCAAGAGCAATCTGTGCCTTTCCATTTCCACAACACCCAAGAGACTCCTAAAAAGCCCAGCGAACTCCACCAACGCCCAGGGAGGCACCCTCGGAAAGGAGGAGGAACGCCCCAGCACAGAAAGTCTCCAGAAACCTTGAGAAAGGCGACTTCAGGTACACCTCCAAGGCAAATGTTTTTCTGCAAAGATGGAGACGGATGCCCCAGAGGACAGAAGGATGGGGAGAAAGAGAGCCCCGTTTAGCATCGCTGAGCTTACCCCAAAGGTCAGACAGCCTCAAGAAAGTCCGACAGATAAGGGGATGCGTTCCGCAAAGCAGGCAGCATCGCAACTCAGGACTAGCAGAAATAATCTGGTCGTGTCTGAGAAGCAGGTTGCCCAGCCAGACGAGAGGGTGCAGTACGGCGGAGCTGACAACACGCTGACGAACAACCAACAGGGAGACGGGGGCAGAGCACTCCCGACTCTTCTGCCTCCGACCTGGGCTTCGGAGGAGACATTTGACAGCCCCGCGTGTTGGAGGAGACAAAAGACATCCATCTCTGCAGAGGGGAAGCAGTGGTACCCATACCTGGATGCTGAAGCTCTGGGACTGGATGAAGGGCAGCGTTATGTTCTTGTAATCCTCCCAGGTTTCACGGATGAGGTGCACTTCTTGACGGAGATACTTCTGAAGGTGTTTCTCCGTGGCGGGGTACACCACTGTGGTTTTTATCTCTAGAAACAAACATGTTTACAGAGTTACCATCACAGACGAAACCCACATTACTTCCTTCAGTCCCCGATAAATCTGTTTTCCCTTCTAATAAATGCCACACTAACACATTTTTAAAAGATACTGCTAAAATAGCAGGGTGGGGGAGAATGGACGTGGAAAGCAAACAAGTGCTTTAACCTCTCGGGCTGCTGCTGCTTTTCTCGAGGAAGGATAAGCCGACAACACAGCCAGGGCCTGTCTTTCCAGTTCAGGTGGAGGAGTTCGCTGTCTGAAAGGTTTCTTTCCCACACTCGCTCTTTCAGGAATATCAGCAACATCGGGGCAGAGCTGGGGCTCCCAGGGAAAAGCTTACGTGCAGTCAACAACCAGGACAGAAACACAAGCCTGGGGGCAGAGACGCATCTTCCTCACATTTAAATCCGAAGCTCACGGGATGTTATCGAGCAAGCACCCAGCAACTTTCTCCAGCCACGAAACAAGGCGTCGTGTGAGCTGCGAGCAGTGGGGCCGCGCTGGGGCTGGCACGAGGAGCAGCTCCTTCCCAGAGCTCTTCCGTCAGGACGCTGGGCCTCCGGCTCCGAGCACAGGAGGCAAAGAGCTCAAGGGCACAGGGACGGGTCCGGAGCAAACACCACAGGCTGATGGGTTAACACGGCGCGGGATGAGCCGAGGGAAGAGGGCTGGCCGATTCCCCCGCGCCCGCCGACAAACAAAGCGCATTGAGCTGTTTACTCGAGCAAAAGGAAAACAATTTCTGTTTAGCTTGAGATTAAAACTTCGCTGTGTAGTTTCTGTGGCATTAACCAGGATGCAAGCGCGCACCTCGTCAACCTGGCGGCTTTGACCTCGGCACCAGTAGATCTTACCCGCAGCTGTAGAACACTTGGAAAATATCCCTCTTTGGCCAAGATTAGACGTGCGATACAAGAGCCTGCCACAACTCCAAGGGCACCAGCAGTGCCTCCGCCTTCCCAGCTAACGGAGAGCTGCTACGAAGCCTAACGCAAGAAGGAGAAAAACCCTGCGAGCTGTCGCGAATGAGTGATTTAGAGGCCGCTTAAAGAGTCACCATCAAAGATATTAGCAGAAAGTGATTTCAATAGAGATCAACAAGTGGCCCAGGGAAGAAAAGGGGGGGGTGTGAACGCAGCCCCACACGAGCCCGGACAAACCCCGAGCAGATCGGACCCAAGCAAGCGGCCGGGGCACTGCAAACACCCCAGCTTGTGCCCAAGCTTTGCCACGGTCACAAAAACCATGGGCTGCACACTCACCGGGGTACCAAACAGTTGTGTTTCACGCTTTATATGCTAGCCAGACACCGAATATAAATATCTATTCGTTCCTAAAGCCAGGATTTAGGGTGGTTCTTTTTATATTTTTTTTAGTTTTCTGGTTTCTGGGGTGTTGTTTTTTGTTTTTTTTTTTAAGGTCGGCGCTGCACAAGCTGGGAGACTCTGCCTTTTCATTTCATGCCAAACCCAGCTTAATGAAATCCACAGGAAAATGCTGGTAACATGAAATATGAAAATGCAAACCACAAGGGCAGTCTGGTCTGATTCCCACCATACACATGTTCAAACAAGGTTGTTTTCCAGGACTCGATTAGCACTTCTAGTGGGATGATGTAATAGCAAAAAAAGAAAAAAAAAAAAAAAAGAGAGACAAGGCTGTAGCTCTGCCACTCCTCGCTTAAAAAGCGCTGGGGAGAAAACAAAAAGGCAAAAGATAAGAAAATACCACATCCAGCCTCAGGCTGAAACTTCCAGAATTTAATTTTCTACCCCAAAACAAGAGCAGGGACTGCAGCAGAAACTCATCCATGCTGGAGGTGGTGGTAACTGCAACACCCTGGGATGTGGGGTTGCGGAGGACCCTTCACGGCTTAGCAGGGACTGCAGCAGAAACTCATCCATGCTGGGGGTGGTGGTAACCACCAACACCCTGGGATGTGGGGTTGCGGAGGACCCTTCACGGCTTCTCCAGGCACCTCCCCAAATTGGGGGGTGGCTGCTCTTGGTGGGGAGAGCCACTTCGGATACTTTAAAACCAAACGCAAGATCAGAGAAATCCTTAATGTGCAGCTGCGGTCGCGCAGCAGATGTTTGGAAGAGGAGGGAGGGGAGAGGCTGTGGTTCGCTAATGATTATTTCCCTTCTAGAGGTCTCATCAACCCTGAAATGCCCCAGCAATGCTAATTAGCATAAATCACTATGGCCAGAGAAGCTGTTTGATAAATGCTCAGAACCTGACTATCGTTAGGAGCCCGCACACGGGATGCAAAGTCTCAGCCGCAGGAAACATCCACGGCAAGACCAGGCTTGACACGAAATCTTTCCATTGCTGGCGACGGGCCGTGTTCATGCTCCATTTCAAAAGCCGCCCCGCTCCTGGCAGACTCCACGTGCGTTAAAGAATGATGTACGCCGTGGGGCAGCCGAAACCTACCCTGGTCTGGAAACGGGGGTAAAGAACCGCTGGACACGTGATGTGGGTTTTTAAGCTCGCTGAAGGGTCAGGGATTGTCTCCGCTCGCATCTGAGTCACATCAGCCGGCGTGTTCCTGAACGCCAGCCCAGGGACACCACGAAACGCCTGTGGTTTATTCTGGAAGTCAGGACTGACCGTCAATTAACTGGAGGTTATAAAAAAGGAGGTTTAATTGAAGGCACCCGGATGAGCATGAGGCAGAGGTCCTGCGATGGTAGAGAACAACTGATACAGCAATTCACCCTGCGAAGGGTGTTTGAGGGGATACACCGCACCGTTGTTTCCCTGTCCAGGAGAAAAGGAAGCTCAGATTGTCCAGAAACCAAACGATTTCTCCCCTCTCCTGCTAAAAACTAGAGTGAAAAAAAACCAACCCAAGACACGACAAACAAAACACCAGCTCAATTTGGGGAACTTACGGAAAAAAGGGCTGAAGGCAGTTGTCGCCAGGAGGAGAGGACGAAACACATCACCCCATCCTCCCTACAGCGCAGGACAGCTACATGTCGCAGAGGGGAAGGAGACAGAGAGAGCTCACGCACGTAAAAAAGTGCACTCCAGGCTTGCTAGCGATGCCTCGTCCCCCTTCCACGCCGCGCTGTCCCCAGGCTCTGCCAAAATCCCCCTCCAGCTCGGCACGTCGAATTCCAAACCGGCGCAAACGGTGAGGAGAGGCCAGCTGAGATGCCTCGCGCTCGCTTCTCCCGTCCCACTCAGCAACATTAAAACAGACCGCTGTAGTTTTGTTTTAAATAGATTTAAACATGCCGGGGAGCCGAGAGAAGCACGCAGGGCAGGAACAACCCTGGACAGGGGAGCTTTTTCCTCCCTTTGGTCGTAAGAAGCTGAGCTTTGGCTTATAATCTGCCTAATCAACTCAATCGTCAGGTGCAGGAAGGTGCCGGGAAACAGCAGAGAAAGTCGCATTTGCACTCTTACAAGTTTTCCTTTACTCTGCAAGCCTCTTTCCTGCTGCACACAGCTCTGCATTGTCTTCCCATCGTCTGGTATCTCCTTCCACGCAGCCCTAACTAAATATAATGATGCACAACCTCCCCCTGCTTTATTAACAGAGTTTATTTGGGTTTATGATCACAACTGCGCAGCAGTCGCAGGGGAACGCCTAATTTTAACCCCCCACCCAACCAGGTAGGACCGCGGCTTTGCCTCGGACATCTGGGGCTCTCGTTATTGAATGAAATAAAAGCACAAAAGAAAAGGATAAAGCTTGCAAGAGCTCACGGTCTCCGAGGCCAGCACATGCCAGGGCAAGCCAAGCGTGCTGCTGGGGACTTCTGCCAAGGCTGTCCGGCCCCTGGTTCTCATTCAAGGAGGACTCGGTGGGCTCTAGCTGCAACAGCCATGGCGAAGAGGAAATTTGCAGGTTACCAACCCCCAAAAAACCAGAGCAAAGCACGGTGATACCTCCCACCATCCCCCAAACCACCCCACGCGCTTCCCGCTGCTTCAGGCTCTAGCTTTTTATTTAAGTGTAAATGCAAAGAGTTTTGTTCGCTGGGCAAGCCCCACAGGCAGGCGGAGCGTGGAAACGCCGGGAGACGAACCAACCTTCCCCGTGCAGCTTGTGCAAGTTTCTCCAGCTCCTCGCTGCCTGAAACCAGACGATTTGTGGGCTTGGGAAGGCAGGGATATGTATCACTTCCTGCATGACTGAATACTTTCCTTCCATGCTCTCCCATTTCTCCCACAATTTCTCCACCCTGTGTCAGAGAGATGGAGCCGGAGAATCTCCCGATGTGCTCGTTTTTAGACATTTTTAATAAGCCTCAGCCTGCAGCGCAGGGATGAGCCATGCCCAGTGAATAAAGACTCCTTAAAGGACTGATGAAAGTCCTTGAATTATGCCGGCATGGCTTTGGTGCTGTGAAACATGACATTCCCCAGCAGCCAGGAAAGAAGAGGCTCCTTTTTGCTGGAAACAGCAAGTTCTCCTTGCTAAACGGGTGAGAGCACCACCAGGAGCTGGATGTTATCGGGAAACGTGTTGCTTGAACCATCTGGCTTTTGCAGTCAAGCCTTTGGCAGCAGAAAAAAGAAAAAAAAAAAAAAGAAAAAAAAAAAATCTTTCCCCTGCTATGAAAGCAGCCCTCGCTCTCCCTGCAAAGGAGAGTCCCAGAGCTGGGGCTTCCTCCACACCTTTAGGCATAAGCTGCCTCTTAAATCTAGGCAACATCCAGCAACTGGCCTTAAAATAAGTCACACAGGCCTGCCTTTGCTGTTAGCAGGGCAGTTACGATCAGAGGGCACGCTCTCTAACACCGTTCCTCCTCGCAAACTCGCTCACAAATTTCCCTCTCCTTAGTCAGGTGGTTTTGGGTTGCCCTTCAGATGAACTCTGACCATTTTTGAGCCAGTTTGCAAATGTTATTTCCCATTTTAGCCTTGACACGTCTCTCCTAGTGGCCAGTAAAACCGATGAGCCAAGCAAGACACAGATGAGGGCCTCTGGTCTTCACGCATCCCCACACCGGTGTGCTCTCAGCCCTAAAAATCTCATCTTTAAGCAGCAGCAGAGCGAAATTCCTCTTCCCAGGGCAGAAAGGAGTCGTTTGCTCAGGTAACGTGCTTCTTTTGGCCTCCCTTTCTCTGCCTTCACCACGCAAACAAAGTGACTGGCCCAGCCTCGCAGGCTCTTTTACCACCAAGACAAAACAAGCTTTCATCGCGTGGGGCCTGTGCTAGCTTGACTCCAGGCAGGGAACAGCATCCGACTCACTTGAACGAGGAGGCGGGGAGAGGGTGAAGAAAATACCCACTTTCAGCTCTCAAGAAACTCCAGCTGAACGAAGAGCCCCCCCACCCCCGGGGGGACTTCAGACCACAAAGGCGGCATTGAGAAACGCGCTTCAAAAAAAAAGCGGAGGGACCCGGAGGCAGCTCCTCACGCCATCAACGCACCCAATGTCGCGAGTCACCTGCGGTCGCGATTTCCTCGGTGCGGAGGTTTACCTTACCTTCAGAAAGCGAGAAGCTGAGCGTGCGGGGCTTGGCCGCGGATGCTGTGAAATCCCCGAGGTGAATTCCTCTTCTGCGGGACACCGCGACTTTTCAAAGGAACTGCTTAATGCCAAAGTTTGACCTTTTCTGCAAAACACTTTTACCGCATCACATTAACCAGGTGTAAACCTGCAAGCGCCAGGAGATAAAACCCTGTATTTCTCTAATCCTGCAACTAAGAGACTGAGATAGACCCCGTGCGAGGGCTCGCTTGACGATCACTCGACGTCCAGGAATTTCTCAAAAGCCTTGACATTGTCTGCAGCCTTACAGGAAATTTCTCCTCCTTCGTTTTAGATTTATGAGCTGCATTCCTCACATCAACTCCCTCCCTGGGCCATGACTCGGCTCAAAAGGGCAATTTCCTTCCCCTCCTGATGCACGCAAGCGTTTCTTCTGGTGCCAGCCCAGCTGCCCGCCAGCGGCTCACGCAACATGCCCACAAACCCAGCTATTTGGCTCTAAATTTTTTCGAAGGAAGAAGCCTCCTCGCTCAGAGCTGGGGAGCCTGGAGGGCAGCACCGGGGTCCACAGTCCCCGACACGTCTCCTGCCCAACATCCAGAGCAAGCACAGCGATGCCAAGGAGAGGGCTGGGAAGCAAAGATGCACCGCAGAGTAACGTTTCTGCAACACCTGCCTTTTAAAGGCAATTTTTAAAGTAATTAAAAAGATAAACTTCAGCAGAAGGAAGCCAGAGGCTTTTTCCCCATTCAAACCTGCAAGAGGAACGGCACTAACACTCATCCAAAAGCACAGCAGGTTTGGTCCAGCCACACGTGAAACAAACGTGGCTACGCGGGGCAGAAACAACCCGAGCGAGGATATAGTTTAACTAAGGGGCAGAAACATGAGAAGACCCAGATTCACCCAGTTTTGCTCTAGCCTCTCAGAAAAAGCAGGACCCTGCGCAGCACTGAGAGAGACCAGTGACCCTTTAACAGCCTTTTCACCCTGGTGAGGTGTTTCACACCTGGCAAATCTTAAATTAAATAAAAAATGTTGCTATCGGAGTAACGATGGAGTTATATAGCGCTGCAGCAAAGTGCTACGAGGATGTCAAATGCCAGCACCGGAGCGGCCCAGGGGATTTTAGTCTTGCAATGCCACCTCGTGGGAATCGCTGCAAGTCGCTGCGAGCCTCAAACGCAGCGGGCGCCCACGCAGGAGTCTTTCCAGCCGACGAAGCATAGCTTTAACATCTTCCCACACAGGGCATCCGCAACAACCGCGGTGTCACGGTGTTTTCCTGCCATTGAAATGTGCCGTTGTAACGCTGAAACCTCTGATTTTGAGTCCTCGACAGGACAAGAGCAGCTTTGCACAACTCGCGAGCTCCCAAAGCCAGGCAGCGCTTCCTCCTACACCATGGCAACAGCGCTAAAATAGGAGCATTTTCAGGAAAGTACATCAAACATCCCGAAAATGTAATTCAGGACCACAACAACTTCTTACTTAAGGCTATCGCTCCGATTAATTTTGACTCTGTTAAACCTGTTTGGCTATCACTGTGCTTATGGAAGTGTGGACGCTAAGAATTTAAACACATACCACCATTAAATCGAAGTGCCCAGCCTGCCGAAAGAGCAGCCCTGCTTTGCAGCGGCGGCTGCAGAGCGCCGCCATCGCAGGACGCCTTTCCACCATGACAAGAATCCATCTCGCAGGATGACAGCCTTCCACTGAAGCTCTCCAACCCGCTCATCTGACCTCGTCATACTCAGTTATTAATCAGGTTTCATAACACACAGATGTGTGAAATCAGCAGGGAGAGGCTTGAAAGCCAGAGGCCAGGTGCCCGTCTGCCCCAGGCACTCGAGGTTACCAGCATTTAAATCCCCTCTGCAAACGCGCTACCGTCTGTCCTTACCAGGCGACATCGGGCAACAAAAATAAAGCACATGAGATGATACCCTGGAATGAGAAGAAGCTGACACGTGCTCTGCAGAGATTGTTTTCAAGGTAAACCTTATGAGGAGAGACAACATCTTACCAGATTAACTGACATCACTGAAAAAAAAAACACGAGGAAAGCTTTCAGACCCACAAGTCCTTCTTTAAATCAAGGCACAGATGATTGCAAGTCATCAAGTGAGGGCCATTTAACAGCCAGCTACTCGTCAGCTGAGCTAGGTGCCTGACAGTGCAGGGAAAAGGGGGTGAAACAAGGCAGCATACAAAGCCTCGGGAGTAAGATGTCACCTTCAGGGCGGTAACAATCCACCGATCTCCCCACCTCGGCCAGGTCTGCTGCTGTCGGCCAAACCACAACGGGGGCGGCGTGGTCGGGTTCGGCAGCGGCACTGGCCTGTCTCGCCCCCCCCCCCCCCCCCGGGCGGTCACGG
>NW_009229306.1:20478-21599 GCF_000690835.1 Fulmarus glacialis
TGGTCCGCAGCCGAGCCACAGAGCGAGCCGCCCTCCCGGGACCCCCTCCACGCAAGGCCAAGAGCGCTCACCGCTCAGCTCCGGGGGAGGATAGAGGTGGTACGTGCTGTAAATGTCATTGCGCATCTGCAACTCCAGCTTCGTGTGCTTCTTCAGCAAGTCCGATACCTTCTCCTCCTGGAAAGGAGTCTTTTCCAGGATGACTACGGCGTCTGTCCCCTCTCCGGAGGCACTGGTCACCTGGAATAAGAACGGATAAAGCTGTTGGTAAACACGGATCCAGCGCTGAGTGGAGAATTTGAGGCCAGGACCTGAAAGCCTCCACCCAGGGACCACGGCAGACAGCCTGCAGCCCCTCAATTCTCATGGGCAAACCCCCTCCTAGTCCAGCCAACCACTGGGCAGCACCCATCCAAAAATAAACGGCACGTTTGTCCTGAAGCACGGCAGGAATCTGCTCCCCATCAGGGTACCACAGGTGGTTTTCTGGGAGAGCATGGGATACGGACAATGTCTCAGCCCACCTGCACCTCCCCGGATGCTCCCAGCGCCCGCGGCTGCATTCCCACTGACCCACATCACTGATTTCATCTCAGATACTCGCAAGTCGACACAGGGCTGCTGACCGGGCGGTCGGAGGGTCAGGAAGAGGGCAGAGGCAGGCGTAGGAGTTTGCATTATGGTCAGGGAGCAAACCTAGGCTGTTTTGGGGCAGGGAACACTGCTGCCCTGCTCCGAGGAACCACAACCCAGATCCGGATGGGGTCTGAGCATTCTAGTTTTGGGAGGCGTGGGGTTCGGAGCACACCCCCGAATCGCTCCCGTCTGTACAGGAGCCAGGCGAGGCCTCATTGAACACCGCCTGGGGAGAGCAAAGGGGTTCACCTTCACCTGGGGCTCCCACCCCCACCACACTCACAGGGCAGAGCGGGCAGGTCTGTGCCCAGTTCAGTTACCCACTGACCATCAACCCATTGCCCTGAGACCGAAGCAGCAGCCTGAAACTTCCCAGTCCTCATTGCCCGCTCGGATACACACCTCCAGGAGACAGGAGCTGAGGCGGCTGCATGGCTCCTGCGCCACGGCCAGGCTCTCCGACCGTAAAACTTAAAGAGTTATTA
>NW_009229307.1:0-27265 GCF_000690835.1 Fulmarus glacialis
ATTCTATGATTCTATGATTCTAAATGGCTTTATAAATCCCCTACCTAGTTCATTATCTCTGCTTAACAAGCTTCTGTCTGCTCAGTAAACAAGGGCAACAATTATTCCTTCCTTTGGGAGATAGTTGGCACAAATATTTGAATACAGCTGTTGAATGTCCTTTCATTTTCTACGGACTATGAACTCCAAATTCTTCACTCTTCCCTAGTTGGTCATATTTCCTACAGTATTCTTCAAAGATGTCCACAGTTGATACACAGCTTTCTGGTATTTGTGTCCTGAAACAGAATATTTTATTGGACACTTTCACCAGTACTGAGTAGAACAGGAGGATTGCTTCACAAGTTTAGCAAATGATTTACCATTATGCTGCTTCCAGCAGCCATCTTTAGGCCTTCTTGCCCAGCTTCAGTCAAATGGGTCTTGGCCTTCATGATTAGCCCACAGTTGAACAGAATGACTGTGGAAGACATACAAACGTGTTGGGGTATTAGTGAGGAGATCATTGCATTAGCTTCTGGGTTACAACTGAAACAAGTCCCAGAGAGGTGATACTTCAAAAATTAAGGAACTGTTGCCAACATTGGTTAGAGATGTATGAGCCCGCAGTGATTCAGGATATGATGTTGACCACGAAAGGTGATGTATTACTGGTTTCCAACTAGTCTGAGCAATACAGCAAATTTACATGCAAGGGTACCTAGTTGTTTTTTGAAGTAATTCTGGTTAAATTTGTGTTAATTAACCAAGGTGTAATGTATGTTACATATCCTAGCAGCGACCAGGCTTTGTACTTCTCTTAATGCTGAACAGCATGTGAGATCGTTCTGGATCCTGCTCAGACACAACAGGCAATTTGACTTCAGTTTTAGTTGTCCTAGAATTAGTGAGGGCTTCTGAGTGCTTGTCTTGTCTTTATTGTTTTTAAAAGAAACCTTATAAATGGGTTACAAACCACCCTTTTCTTTGTCAACCTGAGAGGCTAGCAAGAGTGATAGTCCAGAGGTATTTTTGTGTGACTGATTCACACAAGATTCATGATCTTGTTAATCTATAAATGTCCTTCACTTTCTTTGCTGCATTAAATAGGTTTTTGGAAAAGTCACATCTGGGTCTAAAGCCAGAATAAGAGTCAGCAAGAAAAATTTAGAATCTAATCTGAAAGCTACCAAAGGATTGGAGGACTGGAAATCCATATTAGTCCTGCCTTTCTGATACAGTTTCTTGGCCTACCATGACCTAATAGTGACCTTTTTAAGTATATGACTCATGTTTCCAGGCTTATCTAGAAATATCATAATTTATTTGGATTTAAAAAAAAATTTATAAAGCAATCATAATATTTCCTAGTCCTTTCAAAGACTTAGACTACACAGATTCCAAAAGGCAGATTATTTCTGATAATTCTGTTCAGCATAGAAAAGAGTCAACATGTTAGTGAATATGCTATTGAAAGGGTTTTTTTGCGATTTCAACGTTATGAATTGGTTGGGTTTATTAGCTCACTATTACTAGTAAGCATTAACATAGGAGGTTTTGAATCTAATTCAATCAAATACCTCTGAAGTGTTATTGGTTGTTTGCTGTTTATCTTAAAACTTGCATTTAAATAAAACATAGCAAAAAGATGTAGCAAAAAGTTTTATTTTTCTTAGTTTTTCTAACATATTTAGTATAGCATGAACAAGTATAGAACCTGGATATTTTCTGGGTTAACGTATAAATTAAGTGATATGATTTCTGTTAGTGGAGTAATGGTAGAACTTAAAATTCTAGAAACTAATTTGTGAAATATTTTAAATATTTTTTTCTATTGCTTAATATTACACTGGTATCATCCCCAAAGATGCCGAATGTGTATAGATAAAGTAATAGGGTGTTTAGAATTAAGTACTTTGCTAAGACATTAGTGAAATCCCAGTAGCTTGACACCAATGCTTTATGATACTTGCAAAGCAAATGCCTGACAACATTAGGACTTAAGTGATGTAAAAATACCTATTCCATTGCACATTTTTATCTTTGTATTGAGGTAGGTATTTCATGCATACAAATGAGATTATCTAGAGGTTATAAAGATCTTCTTAAAAGAGGAGCTATTTTCAAGAGATGAGACTGATTTATCTCTTGCTTTGTTCTTGCTAAAACCAGAATGGTTCTGAGTATTATTATAATAGGCAGAGATTTATTTTGAAGTGAGCATTAGAATATTTAATTGAATAGATCTTTAAGATTATATCTTGTTGCTTCCATTATGAAAGTATTTTGTATATTAATTTAATTTTAATATGAATGATTAGAATTACAAAACTAACACAGAATCAAATATAGATCAGTGCGGTGGGTTTACCTGGACCAGCAGCTAAACACCCACAAAGCCGCACACTCACTCCCCAACCTCCCCCTCTCTGCCATGGGATGGGGGAAAGAATAGGAAGAGCAAAAGTGAGAAAACTCACTGATTGAGGTAAAGACCATTTACTAAGCAAAGGAAAGAGAAAAAGGACAAGTGATGCAAAGGCAATTACTCACTATCTCCCACAAACAGACTGATGCTTAGCCAGTCTCCAAGCAACAGCCACTTTGGAAGGCACACACCCCCTTTTTCTTCCTCTATCCCAGTTTTATTGCTGAGCATGACATTATATGCCATGGAATATCCCTTTGGCCAGCTTGGGTCAGCTTTCCTGGCTGTGTCTCGCCCCCCACTCACTGGCCAGGGGTAGAGGTGTGTGTGCACAGAGTTAGAAAAAGAAAGCTTAGAGTCTGTGCAAGCACTGTTCACCAATAACCAAAACATTGCTGTGTTACTAGCACTGTTTTAGCCACAAATGCAAAGCACAGCACCATATGGGCTGCTGTGAAGAATGTTAACTCTATCCCAGCCAGACAAAGTACAATCAGTTCAAAGCTATTTAAGTGTCAACACTATTAATGTGTAAAATACGTGATTATTGCTTGAACATTTTAGGTATTTTTTTGCACACTTTAGAACAGGGGTAGAATAATAGTACATGTCAGTGTTCATGTGTCAGATGCAATTAATGCTGACAAAAGTGATGTTACTAGCTGAAATAAGTGATATAGCTTAAAGTAAAAGGCAAAATCAATTTAATTCCCATGGAGCTTAACAACTCATTTGAAATTAGAAAATGAGTTGAATTATAGTAGATTTCCTAAAATCAAAATAAGTCAAAATAGTTAATCACCATGAAGGACTTAAATGCTGATCACACATTCGTTCATTTCAAATAGAAATTCTTCCTTTGACATTGCTGAACTTAGTTTAGCCATCTGTGTCATGCTGATGTGATATCAGACAACAGACTGGAAAGTATGAAAAATCAAAGTGGATGTTTCCCATTCTAATCTTGTTAATATCCTTTCACTAGATAGGAAAATTCCTTTAGCTATAATATGAACAGTACCAATATTTGCTGGAATTTGAAATACCTAGAATTTTACTTTGATTTCAGTGCTTCTCATGTTTCTTATGAAACTCTCTCCCTTCTATATTTCCAGTTCATTTTCATTTAATGAGAAATTGAAGATCATCCTTTCAGACATTTAAGAAGAGTGACTACACACATAAACACACACACAAAGCCAAAGCTTCTTACCAGTTAATTTTTTCTATGCTCTTTAGGTGCTGTATTCATCTTTGTTTTTAAAAGAACAAGAAGAAATGTAACCAGAACTCCTAAAAAGGAGCATTAGGACCTGGTTTATCCTGAAGTTACACTGTAGCAGAGTGCATTGCAACAGAATAGAGAATAAGGTCTGTAAGGAATTAGCTTGGCAGCTGTGTAAACAAGATAACTCTATTTCTCAATTTAAAAGGGGGTAATAATGAGTTTCTTTATGTAGACTGAATGAACAAAACAAAATATTTGTGCAGATTGTTAGAGCCATGTAGCCACCCAAGTAGACAAGACTATAAGGCAGAGTTTTCAAGAATTTCGGTAGAGCCTGTGAGCTATGGTGCACTGGTAGATGCACTGCTCTGCATCAGTGTGCTATCCCGCTATTGTTAACATTGAGGAACACCTCCTAGGGCAGCCAGAAGACCAGCATTGTCCTTAGTGCTAGACTGGTGAGATGGATTGGCCCAACTATCTGCACAAAATGTTTGCATGCTCCTTCCCTTGTGCTACACAGAAGTCAGTAGATTGTCTGTGTGTAAGAGAGAGAAATAATAAAAGTTCGTACGTGTTAGGGTGGTGAAAACTCTCTGACGAAGAAAGAGGATGTAAATTCTTACACCTTAATCCCATGAAACCCACCCATCTCACACTCAAGGAAGATTTGTAGTTACGGAAAAAGAGTAAAAAAAAATGCTTGAAAGTTTAATTGCAAGAAGTTGTTGAGCTAACCTACTAATTTTGAGCTAACCTACTGCTGCTTTTGGGGAAAGACTTCTACACTATGATGCCCTTCCACTGAAGCCAGAACACTATATTCTAATACACTGTTAGGAAATGGCCAACTGAATATTTAGAAAAATCAGAAAGAGTGGAAGATTGATGCAGCGATTTAGGAAAACTATGCACAAATTGTAAACCCTTAAATTATGAGCTATCTGGATGCTATAGCATTTCCACTATAAACTAACTATCCCTTAGGACTGCTTTTAATCCAGATCATTTCAGTGATCTACTTTAAACAGCTATACAAACAGTCTTGATGGGATGTAAAGCAGATGTGGAAATCAGTGGCCAGAACGCAGGGAATGGTCCAGAATTTCTCTACTTTTCTCCATTGCTGAAGCCAGCACATTAAGAAACTATGGTATAACTAGTTTCTTTAAGTGGGACTATGTACATCCTCCGTATTTGTTCTGTAAATGAGAAAAAAAAGAGAGGTGTCTTCATACTGGGGCTAAGGGAATGCAATGTGAAGAATCATTGCTACACAAATGGATCTAACTTTGATGACAAAGTATTAAAGGAGGTGTTCTTCACTCTTATTCCTTAGGCTTTTCAGAATTGGCTCTTTCCACGTAGAGAAATTACTAACTAACAGTGGCCTTACCAGGAATTTTCTTCAGTGATTAGCAAAGAGTCAGTAGTTTAATAATATTATTTATGTGATCCGTTAGTATTTTTTGTGCGTAATAAAATAAAAACATAGAAAAAAGGGTGCATAATAAAATTCTATGTCTTTTCAGTTTCTTCCCTGCAATAATTCATTGCTAATGTTTCTGCTTAATGTAATGAAGTTTCTGTTGACTAAGTGGGAAAATCATATCTACAAATACCATATACACAAACAATAAATATGATTGTCTTATGGACAAAATCTCTATTATAAATCACAGTTGTTGTTGCTCTTTTCCTGCCAGACACCTTGTCAATACTTGGCAATATTATTATTTTGAAATTTTCAGGGTCACCAGAATTTTCTTTGATTTATAATTCTCACCATTTACCAGTAAATATTCTGCCACAGATTGTGTTCCAAAAATATTTTAGACCATCTCTGTTAAAAGTTAAACTTTTCCAATTTGTTTGGTTTTTAATAATATCCATCTGAAGGTCTAGAGTGCCTCCTTTTTTATTTCCTTTCCTTCTCTCCTCTTCTCATCTCTTTCCAACCCAGACACAGTAAAAGCACCCATGGCTGGTATTCACACAGGAAATTTTGCATTTTGTTGTATCTGCTCCTACTGGATTCCAAATGGTGCAGTAAAAACTCAAATTGTTTTTATACATGTGACCAGCACCACTGAGAGACTAACGCATGAAGATGTACTTAGAGCAGTTCAAGAAGTCCCTTTCAGTTGCAGAAGGCTGGCTGAATGATATAGGGAGACATCAATTTCCATACACGCTGCATTTTCTGCTAGCATTAGTAAGGAGGTTTGGCACATTCTTTTCTTTTATATAATCTCATTTGGATAAAAACTCCATACAGAGCAGAAGGTTGTTGTAGAAAGAAATAGTTAAGAAATACACCAGAATAACCAATTATATAAAGTTATGAAATACGCCAAAGCACCAAGCTAGTTCCACTCTCTCAGTGCTGAGGTGCCGAGCATGGCTGCTCTTGCTTAGATACACTCAAACCCACTTCAGCGAGTTTTTCTTGCTACTGATTTGGCCACCTTATTTAGCACATCTGTTTCATTGCACAGATAAACTCACTGAAGTGTAGCCTTTGGAATATACAATTTTTGGACAATATTGTCCAGAACAATCAGAGGATATTTGGTATATAAGGTCCAGATTCAAGACTACGAATAGCAGTCCCAGCTGACTTCTGTTTACAGTAATTTATATATCTGATATCTTAAACAGAGTATTTTTTTGGATGCTTTATATCTATATGTATTGTATCCTCCCACCCACAAAGACACAATTTTATGAAAAAAGATTTGGATTAAGAGGATTTTTTAAGTGGTTTTCAAACACATCTAATGTAGTTTCTGTCAGTTAATGTTGCTGTTGAACAGAAGAACAAACTGTGTGATTCTTAATCTATGGTGCAAATGTCTAGTATTGGGTAGTTATAATTCCAGGCTGAATACTGTCGTAAAACTTTGTGGACAACTAAGGAATATTTCATATGCTTCTCACAATCCTAATCATCTCAGATACAAGCTTACTATATTTGTGCAAGTTATATATTGTACACACAGACCAAAGAAATGGGAGTGAAGAAAAAAATTCTCTTTTACTATATCCTGTAGTATGGGCCTTCCCTGACAGATGAGCACTAAGTAAAGCAAAATGCCTTTGTTCAAGATTTAGTGTTTTGTTAAATATAAACTGACTTGGAAAAGCATGGATTCTTACAGTTTATTTTATTTGATTTGAGAAAATGTTTACTGTTTTGCCTTTTATATTAGAAGGAGAAAACAATTGAAAGTGAGCTTTTGAGACTGCCACTATGAAAGCAACAAAATGGACAAAGCCAAAGAAAGAGAAAATGTGGCCCAAAATCAAGATGATCTCTTCCCATTAATTATAGTTAAGGAATGTAAAAGGCAGCGGTCCAGAAGCAGGAGAGAGAAGACTTCTGGAGATCAAATTTCTAACAACGCAAATAGTGACTGAGAGAAACAGGTAAAAAATAGGAGAAATAGAAGGTCATAGGAGACCTTGAATAGATCAAGGGCCTGTTAAAAGATATATGATGGGAAGGGAAAAGAGTGAGCATGAATCATGTTTATCCTAGGACTATAAAAATGAAGAAAGACATTGCATCTGGCAGTTTCTCAAGCAAATGGAAATGCACAAGGTCAAGGTGACTGAAAAAGGAAGGAAGGAAGATATCACTAAATCCTTTCATTGAATCAACTAGAAATGAGGTGGAGAATCACCAGTGCTTTGCACCTTTGACCACATCCTAGATCCCAGCCTACTTAAGACTTTGAATCAGAAACAACATTCATAATTGCAACTGCTGTTCTACTGGCCAGATTACACACCACAGCTACAACAATTTTGGCAGTTCACCACTGCCAAAAGAAGTCTTGCCCGACCAGATCCTTCTTTGCTGACTCCCCTTCTCGCCTGCAGATACATATTCCTGCCACCTCCCTTGTGCTGGATACCTCCCAGGTGTTTGTTGGGTTTTCAGTGAGTTGATTCACATCCCTGGATAGAAAATCAATCCAGCCATCATTGCCATGTTTATGGCATGCTGAGTTACGGCATGAGGAGGGAGAGGAGCGATGTGCTGGAAGTGCACAGGACGCACTCAGCTGCCTTGTGTATAGTAACATCTGAGTAAATACATTCTGCCATTTTCTTAGCTGATTACTGAGAGTGGTATTCAAGATTTTGATGTTCTTTTTTATGAGAAATGAAGAATTTCTACTGAAGGTTATACCTGTGATAAGTATTTAACAACAGCAGGCATGATAAGAAACAAACATGCAAAGACTCCCCTCTTGTTTCTGAACAGGCTCCATAAAACAGATGGACCACAGAAATTCTGCTGACCTGATGGCCTACTTTTCCTATAGAAATCAGCGCCAGCTGCCATTGTGAAAAAACATAGTCCAACTAAAATTCCACTATATAGGTTACATTTGCATGTATATGAACATGAAAAAATGTACATCAGATCTATTTCTGTCTGCCACTTGAAGACGTAGAGTAGGTGTGGATCATAAAGGAAGGGAAGGGAAACAAATGAGTCTGGGGAAAATTTTCAGTTCATGAAACATAGGCCCATTCCTTAAATAATTCAGTCCCTAGCAAAAGGAAGCAAAGCCAGGGCTGATTTGCATTTGGTAGAAAATTGATAGTCTAGGAAGTCTGAGATTGCTTTGCTCCTTTAAGGAATTAAGGGAAAACAGATGCTGGTTTAAAAATTTTAAGATGTATATTCCTTTTTATATTATACTCCTCTCAGAAAAATACAAAGATAATTTTGTTGACAGGAGCCCTTTCCCTTCAAAAAATGATTTGTATTAATTTTGTTTTCTTGTCCAAATATCCATGATGTTCATGCATAATACTGCATAAGTTTACTGCATAAATGTGAAGTGTTTCAGTAATATCCATAGTTATCAGTAAATTCTGTCATTATTACATGATGCTCTCAGAGGAGCTCTTTTTAGTACCAGTTCTGTTATAATGGTATCTAAAAATGATTCCTTAATCACTCATTGGTCACCTGATAGGTGTTCTATCAAGTCCATACACCAAATGGAACTAAAATGAAGGCAATAAAGAAAAAATGTTCAAAGCTAGAATTATAGATTAAAAAGGTTTTTTTTTTTCAGTAAAGCCATAAGCTGCTCAGAAACCTGTACAGCTCCCATGCTTTTTTTTTTTTTTTAAAATCATTCATCATCATAGAATGCTTCAAACTCAAAAGCTCTCTCCCTAGTTTCAAAAGTATTATAAACATTTTTAAAATACAAAAGGAGCTGTTGGTTTTGAGTGGGGTTTTTTTGCCACTTATTTTGAATTTCTTATTTTGACAGGAGTCATCGTATTTATAGTCCACCCAAAGCAGAACTCATGTCCCAATTTTTCTGAATCAAAGGATGATCTGGAATCTAGAATTTCACTATGGATGAGACGAACCTTTAACTTTTTTTAAATTCCCATCTTAATAAGGAATCTATGTCTCATCTAGATATTTTTAGGAATTATCAGCTGATGTAGTCAATGTATTTATTAATGAGTAAGTCAAACGCGAGATCACCTCCTTTTATTTTAAACTGTCATTGATTTTAGTATGCTTTAAGTCAAGAAAATATAGGCCATTTATATCTGTTAAAAAAATGAAATATACTAGTTATGTTAACTCAGGAAAGAAAATCAAGATTGTGATGTAAACCAAAATAGAACCCTAGTGTCTATAGGTCTCTTGCATGGTCTCAAGACAGTTGGAGGTTTTTTTATCTGCATATATTTCCACACCAGACTGAAAAAAAGAGTTTGTATATAAAGATTGTGATTGTAGACCAAATTTGAGCTCAAGCCTTGTTTTCTTACTTTGAAAGCTCAAAAGTTCACGACTGGCTAAGGGAAACTTTATCTCTTTGCCTTTTGAAAATGGAGACCTTTCAAGGGCTCCAACTCAGTAAGAGTTCAAAGCAGTTTATAATTCTGTAACAGTTACAACCTGGATTACCGATGCTATAGTGAGAGTAACAGAATGCAGTTTTATTAGGATTGGCATCTTTGAGTTTCTTAGTGCCACCAGAAGAGCCTCTGGTGGTTTTGTACAGCAGTATTGCTCTACCTTTGCACTCTCTGACTTTGATTTCTGACTTTTGAAAAGCCTGAATATAAACCAAGATATTTGCTACTACTGTATAACATGTTCATCTGGTCATCTCATCTGGATTAAACCACTTTACTGGAGAAATTTTTAGAAATGTGTATAAAAATAAAAAGATTTGATCTTAAAAACATTGTAATGCAAGTTACGGATGCAGGTCCTGTATTTGAGGTAATAGAAAGGAGGAATCAGAAAATATATAAAGACTGTGGAAACTAGTGGCAAAGAGGTTAGTGTTATCAGGCACCAGGAGGGACACGGGCAATTAAGTAGGAAAAAGAATTCAGCCACAGAACACAGGTTTAATCTCTTGAGTTTAAAAAGTTTGTCTGAACATTCTGCATTAATCACTCTGAATCAATGAGTTTCTCTTGATTGTTCTGAAAAAGGATTTACTGATTTCAAAACTAGTCAAAAAAGATCAGTTTTGCATAGACCATTTCAGCCTGACATTAAATCTTGGCAATTGAATTTTTTGCATTTTTATCCTAAGTCATTTAAATCCAAACTTTAAATGAAACACCAGAACTATGAATATAACAAGCAAAGAAATTTGATCCAATTGCATAGTATATCTTATATGTGAAGATTTTACAATTTCTAGTCATATTTCTCGTTCATGTGAGTAGGCAACCACTAAGCAGAGAGGGTTCAATTAAAAGCATGTCACCGTCAAAGCGGTGGTGCAAATACTAACATGAAAACCTAAGTTACTTTCTCTTTAGCATGCCCAGTGTGACATGTATTTCTCTAAATTGGGATAGAGTTAAACTGATAAAAGTTCTTAATCATGAAATAGGAATGTGAATAGGAAAGTCTTGCATTTTACCTCCACCATCCTGAGGCTTGAATAGTTTTCAAAACAGTCACTCCATATTTTAGTTCAACTATATCTTGTCTATGAATTTCCAGAGGCCTGGTCACCAGATTATCTTGCTTGGGAACAATTTCTGCAAGGAGTGAACACCCTTTGCCAATTAGTGGCTCTTGAGTTAGATTAGTATTTCCGTTATCTGCTGAAGATATTATGACTGACATTTGGATAGTGTCCTTACATTGAACGTCAAAAGTGTTTTGGAAAACTGACCTCACACAAGTCAACAAAAAAATCTTCTAAAATATAAGAACGGCCAGCACAAAAGGCCTTGGACAGTAGACTAGGCACTGGCAGACATTCCTTTGTGTGATCTGGGATACCAGCCTGGATGCTTACTCTCACTGGTAGATATAGCTTTGAATTAGGGAGAATGTTTTCCAGCTGACTAGTATTCAAATTGCCAGATATCTTTATTAAAAGAAGTCTGTAAACATGGTGTGTTCTAGGGTGTTGGAAAATCTGGAAGCTGTTTGTTTCCAACCTTGGGGGAAAAAAAATCTGTAAAGAACGGTTGTCAATTTTATAAACACACACAAACAAAACCTTTTTGCTGCATTCTATGTAACTGCATAGCTGATGGGGTGTAATGTTCAGATTATCCTGGTCAATATCCAATGTTAAACATTGAGCAACATGATCCGCTGTCCTTCCTCTTTCCTGGTGTGGTGCTCATCTATCCTTATAGGTGGCTGCTCTCACTCAAGTCAGCTATAAATATTGTTTATATCCTGCCTTGCTGATAGTTCTCAAATCCATTTTTTTTTTTCAGGATCACTGGACCTCATAAAATTTGTTCCTTCAAAAATTTCTGGGTACCTCTAACACTATCTAAATTATAGTTGTTTTAAATATTTTATCAGGTTATGCTCTAAAAAGCCCAGTCAAATTAGATATCTTTGTCTTTGGATCTGTTGTTCCCCTGTGCATTTCATTTCTGTTGAACACTCCATAATTTGCTTTACTCCTAGCCAATATCAGTTAAAAATAATGTCTCATACAAGACTCAGCCTACCCACTATCAATTAGGAAAGCACATTTGCAAGGCTTAGTTAATTGAAAGTTGCCCAGCAGGATTACTCTGAGAACAATGATATATTTTCACTCTCAGTTCTTGTTAATTAGTAGGCCATAAAACAGTTCTTAGTCACCATAAGCTCTTTGAAGTTCAATTCACTAAGATAAATTTCATTCAGCTTATTGTTCTTTCAAGTTTTAATCAGCTAAAGATGCTGCTTGTTATTTTTCTTACCACAATGTGTACTTATTTCTAATGCATATTCCTATGCATTTGCATATCAGAAAGATCTGTATGACTGATGCTTTATCACCCTTTTACAAATATTCCACTTCTGTTAGCAGGTAATAAATTACATTAAAAGATGTACCTTTTCTGATACAATTATTTTAGAGCAAAAAATAAAGAAGTATGAAGTGTCCTGCCAGTGGCGCATAAAACCCTCTTAGCACTCCACATAAGTTTAAAATTCTTTTTCTTTTTTTATTGTATCAAAAAGAAAAAAAAATCTTTTATCCTAATCAGTGCTTAGTTTAAAGCACTGCTGTGAGCCTCAAGAATAACACAGCCTGGCACCGCCTAATACATCAGCCCACATTCTGCAGTGGCAAGGTTTCTATGTCCGAGAGGGCTTCAGTAGAATTTCCACAGAACTTCAAAATACAACAAAATCTGAATGGTTTTCTGGACTCAAAATGATGAATTGTATTGCACAGAGTGATATGGTATCACAGTATTGTTTATTTTAATACTAAATGCGTTTGATTTGGTTTCCACATCAATTTTTTAGTTTGTAGAGAACAATGGATTTTTGAAAAGATGATGCAATTGCATGGTTGATGTTTTCAGAAAAGTTTTGGTGTGTGGAGAAAAATGAAATGTATAAAGAAGCTGTGGCCAAGAAAGGAGTGGATGTAGTATGGAATTAACACATCAGCTACATGATTCCTGTCAAGCTAACTTGACAGGAAACTCAGAGGGAGGCAGTAGTACCATACTAGTAATATTTACCATGGCGATTCAAATACTCTACAGTTTTGTCCAGTAGTAGATTTTTTTCCAAAATAGCTAATACCCCTGTTAATCTCACTGTAAATCTCACAAAAGGTCTTGCCTATGCTTCCTCCATATGCTTACTTACCTATGTCTTTGAAAGGTGGACAGACTCTAGAACAATTGTTAACAATTAGTTGAGTAAATTAACTACTCTTCCTCTGGGGCAGAATTTAGGGTTATTGAACCTTTATAATTCAGTAAGATCACTTTAGCAGAGCATTTAGCACAGACTTTAGTTCACTCTCTTGGGAAGAGTGACAGTATTAACACCTGCTCAGCCAGGAAGAAGATAGGTTCGTAATATACTGGAATCCCCGCTGATACTCTGACGGTCGGCTTCTCTTCTCCAGTACCAGCTCTTTGGTTAGGATTTTCATTAACTTGTTGAAATTAGGATAAAAAATTTTCCTGGGGAAAGGTGGTATGTAAGTGTGTTGAGAAAAGAGCAAGAATGGCAACAAGGACTCCCAGTTTTTTTTGTCTAAGACTTCATTTTAGCACCTTCAAGAGCTCCATTTTTCTTTTCCAGCCTTCCCACCTTCTTTACCTCATTTACCCACCACTGAAGCAGAACACAGAGACATTGCGTTTCATGAAACATATGTTAGGAATATTTCATGTGCCCTTTTAGCTGGAACCTCTCTGTGTTTCCAGGACTCTCACATCTGTCACAAGCTGAATCATCATCCTTTGGCTGCACTTGCCACGCAGGCACCTTGTAAATTACGTCAATAAAACTTTGCAATGGGATTCTCATAGCCCTCCCAAAAAGTGGCCTCACTTTGGCTGAGCTGGTAAGAAATCATGCATTTCTTAGCTGTCAGCTACATTTTGCCAAGGTCCACAAACTGCAGCTTAGGAAGGGATGTGTGAGATGGCCTTTGTGCCCTTCTGATCTCAATCCACCTGGCTCCAGGCTGTTTCCTCGTGTGACCTTGAGGTTGTTACCAGTTGAGCCAGCTGGCAATGGCCTCAAAGAGCTGATATTTTTTCGCTTTAAATTAGATTTGCATAAATTCTTTGCCAAATAGGCCTCTATCCAAAACCATGGACATTCTTTGAAACGTACTTGAAAACCCAGTTTACCAGCTAGATGAGATAGAGCAGTGGTAGGAGAGGCTCCCATCAACAGAGGTTTCCGTCAGGAGTTACGCTCCTGTAACTTGTCCATCGGCATAGCAAAGGAGAGACACTGTAGCAGCTCAGTGCCTCCATGGGATTTTCTTATCATAATGGCATAAAGACAGTGAACTGTGTTTTGTACCAAAGGTTTTGGATAGTACTTTAGTTCCTTATGACACGAACAGGATTCCGAAAGAAGATGGCTCCTGTTTGACCTGGTGTTTCAGCTGGTTTTTGACTCTCACATACAGATGTTTCTATATTCTCCATGACTGACTGCCATACACACAGCTACTGATAGCAATGACCTTCTATCCAGAGGGATCTATAAAACTAGGAAAGATGGTGGAGCAGAGACACGTGAGATGCATGTTGAACGGCTGTGATTTATCGATCTGTTACATCTACAGAAGAAAAGATATTATTATATCATCGGTCCTACTACTACTGATCGTCTTAATCAGTCTTGATACATAGGGAATAATTTTCTCCTATCAAACTTCTAATGTAAGTAGAAAGTAGAAGAAGTAGTATCAGGTTGTAGTCTCACAGTTGCATAGTATCTTACATATGGCCCACACATAAACACAGAGACTGGAAGCTCTTTCCTTCCTGTAGATCAGAGCAAACAACTCCGCCATGTTCTGACTTCTTGCCAGTGGACTTTCACTGGTCCCAGCCCATTCCCCATACTCTGGGGTGCCGGCAGCAGAAGTCGCTCAGTATGTTCCAACATGCATTTTTTTGTTGCCTACATTTCATTCAGTAGAGAGGTTTATGTGTCTTGTTTGTGCATCTGTTTCCTCTAGCTATATGTTTTGGTCTAATAGGAGATATTATCTCTCCCTACAGTTATTCTGCACTTATATTCTCAATGATTGCAGATAAACAGTTATACTGCTGGTGTCATGACAGATTTGGTGCAAGAATGTGTGACTTTTCTGTGAAATACAGTAAAGCCTTTATTTTTCAGTATGGCACTTTCTTGAACTCTGTGTGGAATAGAAAGTTTAGCTTTGTTTAGATCTTATTGGTTCAGAAAACGTAGAGACGAACATCCAGATTGTATAAAGGTACATTATACATTAAGTCTTTAATACTGAAACGTAATGGCCCATCAGCTTTTCGTCAACCAACAGATTCTTTCTATCACCCCAGGTGGTTTTCGAGTAAGGCTCATGCCACGTCTCTAGCTTTCTCATGGGGTCCGTCACATATTCACATTTAATTATTTTCATGCTGGTTGGCTTTGGCTGTGAGATGCCCTAAGCAGTGGGAAGTCGGTAGGAAGCAGCAGCTGAGCACATTTCTGCTGTATGGCCTGTTCCAATGATGTGCTGTTGATTGTCTGCTGTTTGGCAGGGACGGTGTAAACACGCTCACTCCAGCTGGAATCGTTAGGGATCTTGTACCCCATGGAAATGAATCTTTAAAAAAACTGGTGCTGTTCTTTGACAAGATTGCAACTCCAGCTGATAAGAATAAGATCATTTTAGCAATGTTCTTCAACTTCTCTAAGGTATTTAATTTATTACAGGATGATAAAAAGAGTTTTAAATGGGTTAAAAAGAAAAACAAGAGCTAAAGAAAATAAAACTGGGGCTCATGAAAGCGGATTAGAGGTTGAAATAGTGACAGGCTGCAAACCATAACTCACTGGGAAATATCGACCAATTAGAGACTTTCTTCATGTGTTTTTCCAAGAGCAGTTCTCACCTCAGTCTTAGTCAGTATTTTAATTAATAAACTGGAAGAAAATCTGAATTCAAAATAAAGACTGCAGATGACAGATGGTGGGGCTGTAAATTATAGTGGTGAAATGTGATAGAAGATAAAAAATATGAAGTCTTTCTTACAGTCTTGCATTAGGTCAGATATGGGCTGGACAGAGCTGGATCATAGCTCATAGGAAGGAAAAAAAAAATCATGTTTTGTTTCTTACTATCTGCTCAGTGGAAATTTTCAAAATTCAAAAAGCTGATATAAAATACTTTTAAGTGGATGAATATTCTCTGTTTAAAAAATTTAACCAAAGAAAATATTCAAATACTTACTTCTTGTAGAAATTTTCAGCATTAGACATTTTAAATTATATCTTAGAATAAAAAATTACAAGAATTTCAACAGTACAAGTGATTTCTGACAAAAAAAGAAATTATTCCATAGTATCAAAATATGTTTTCATTTTTGCAAGTGGATTAATCTAGCAACCGATTAATTAAACACATCCGTGAAATCAGTGTGCATTTGCAAGATATTTTAGTGGCATAAAATCTAGATTTTCCTAGATTTAAAATTATGGGAATTATATGTCTTTTCACAGCTTAAAAAGAGCATTAAAACTTGTTTTCAGTAGAAAAAATACTCTCTTGAAGAACTGCCTGCAATCAGTGATACATCAGATATGTGTTAAAAAGTGAAAGAAAATAGTAAGTCGTAAACAGGTTAGAAACTTCTTTATGAAAGAAATTGTGATGCTCTTAACCTTAAAAGTTTGTGGAAAGATAATTAGTTTATTTGAAGCTCTTAATTTTGGGTCCTATAGATTAAGCGCCTGGTACCTACTTCGAGAACATTTCTTCAATATTTTTGTATGCAATGACAATTTTTTCTGTACAGAGACTGTCAAAATGTGCTAAATACATTCATAGTCTGACAAAAATCCAAAGATCTTATAAAAAAGAAGATAGTATTTCTGGTATTTACCTAACATTTTGAACCAGTGAATCTTACATGTTCTCCTTCAACGTTTTCCAATAAAGGATACATGTTATATCTGGTACAGAGCTTTTTCATTTTCTGAGAGTTCCAAGGAGATACAAGACTTCTATTTAAAAAAAAACCACCATTCATATTACAGTTTCCATTGACTAGCAATCCTACTATTTCTTAGACTGCTGGAAACTTCATGTTAACTTTATATTGGTATCGCTGTTTAAGTTATCAAGTGAAATGGTCCAACTTACAAGTCGGTTAACATTTAGCTACATTGATGTTACAGGCAAATCACCTGTTTAGTAGGACACATCAGATCAGAGTAGGTAGAGCTGTAAGGGACCTGAAGGGGTCACCTAGACCTTTCTCCTGCTCCCCTAAGCAGGATCAGCTTATGTCATTCTTAGCAGATGTATATATGTCTACTATATTCTTAAACACTCCACAATTGCCGTAGGCAATCTATTATGGTGTTCATTTTCTTTACTGATAGATTCATTATCCTACTGCCTAAATTAAATCTGCCTTGCTGTAATTGTATGACCATTCCTTGTTGTTTTATACAACTTAGACACACAGAACAGACAATTCGTTTATTTTCTGCAACAGCCTACTACACGTTTGAAGACAACTGTGCCTTTCTGGGGGCGGATGCACTTTTGAACTGACATCTATGCTACTGTTCATAGTGCTTTTCAATGCTAGTCTCATTTTCCCCACTTAAATAGACTTATGTTATAAAACTGATGGTTGACTAAACAGTTATATGTTTATGTCTTCAAATATTATTCATTACTCTGCACACCCAGCTAGCCATTGGCATATGAGATTAAATATATAAACTGTACTACTATCAGAAGAGTTTGAGTAAATGCTGCAGAATAATGCATCCATTTAGAGTGTCCCTTATTAACAATATATCAAGTTATTAATTATGCTTTTGTATTTGTTTACCTTTTTGTAATGTAATTTATTACATTAGCCAACATTCCCTCAAGCTCAGGCAGCTCACATATACCTATAGTGCAAATTTCTGCAAGTTTTAACAAACAGGTTTCTGTGACCTTATATCTTACTGCAGTTATGTAATATTATAAATGTAAAAAAAAGGATACTTACATCAACAGACAACGTTATTCTGCATTACATGAAACGTTTTTACTTATTTTACTTATTTACTTTACAACATACATGTCCCACATAGCTTCATTCCCCATCATTGTTTCACTACCATTACTATTTGAGATATCTCTATCAACCTCTTCAAAAAGCTGCAAGCTTGTGTATTATTTCTAGTCACTTTTAGATCAAAGAAATTCTGAAGCTTGAAACAGAAGCCAAGCAATAGAAAAAGCAGATGATGAACAAGCAAATCTGAGAGGAATTTGAAGATTATGATTAGTCCAAACTTTTAAACTACAAAACTGGAAAAGCTGGGAGAGTAAGTTTCCTTATAAGATTCAGGCTACTCTGCCTCAGAAAGATCAAAGCAACTAAATATAGGCTGTGTGTATACCTCATTAAAATCAACTGGAATCATTCCATCGACATCAATGGGCTTTATCTAAGACCAACTTAAAAATCTCTCTCTTGAATGATAGGAAGGAGATCAAATTGATGAAGAAAAGAAAAAAAAAAAAAGCTTACTGACTTTCTTTTTTATTTGTAATAGCACCTGGCATACGTAAAGGAACAAAGGCTTCTTACAGACAAATACAAAAGGATGGAAAGATATAAACAAAAAATGTTCACTGAGGAGAAAACTCTACCATGTCCTGAATTGCCAAAACACTGTCAACAATAACTCAAGAGGGGTCTGTGAGACATGAAACAACTTTAGAATAGCTCCTAGATATCTAAGAGAGTATCTTTTGTCCTGTAAAGAAAAATGAAAGCATGCAAAGATTATTCCATTAGCCTAACTTGCACGGTTTTCTATGCAGACACAAGTATTTGTATTTGTTATAATCTTTCTTTCTGTCTCTAGAGAATAGATTTCCTGAAGGATATGTCAAAATATATGTCAAACTATGTATGATATCAGTATGCCAAATATGGACTTTGTATTCATAAGTATACTTTTATATACACCTTTTAAGGATTTTTCTTTATTTTAGACTTCAATAAAAATAAGAAACATAGGCTTGCTGCAAGATGCAGAGAAATGTATCCTGAAATGTGCATGGTCCCTGTGATCTAGAATGTAGGGTGTTTTTCATATGTATAAGGACATCTATATCAATAAAACAGTCTTAAAGGGGTTTTGACACATATTTGTGATCTGTGAAACAAGCAGTCTGTCCAGCAAAAGATACTCTGGTTTAAGGCAGTACTCATGAGCACATGTGCTCCCCTTCCTTCTTCTCTTCTCCCACCCCACTAGATATGATGTCTGTAAAAGAGCCAGAAATGACAGGGAATAATGTTATGGGTACTGTAGAAATTATTTATTAATATTAGAATTTAATTCTGTAATTTAGTTACTGAGAGATGATATATTGTAAGAAGAATAGGACTTTATTTATCTATTAAGACAATAAGAAGCACACAGAAGTATGCGAAACACTGTCTTTCCAGATAAAAAGATCAAAGTATAAAGTAGTAAATAGATAAAATCTGGTTGTTAAAGTAAATGATCTGATATCTTGTCTTTATCTTACTACAAATCTTCTTTTGTAAAGGTACAACCTTTTAGATTTAAAGGCTAAAATAAATCCCCAAGCTGTTTTTACAGAAAGTTGTGTAAATTTTGGGAGTTCTTAAGGAACTTCCTTCCTTCCTTTGCAAGGAGTCTAAACGTGATCCTGGGAAGGGCAGGGTGAAAACTTTAAGCACCTTGGGAAGTTTCAGAGCAACCAGGGGTGTATGTGATAAGTTTAAGTGTCTTCAGAGTAAGAGCAGTCACAGTCTGAGGTTCCTGAGTTATGTCTATGCGCAAGTTAATGAGGGCTTTAGGATGATCAGATGCTTATCTCCAAGTCCGTTCACTCTAGTAGTCATAACAAGAATAACATTTGATTTCTTCAATTAAATATACCCCACTACAAATATGCAAAGCACTATCGTACCTGAAGAAATTTAAAAAGCCTTACCTTCTCTAAAATCCTTGAAAACTCTATGAACAAAACCTACTGTATTGAGTTTTATCTCCAGGACAAGCAAGGTGTCCTGTATTTGAGATACTTTTCTTATTCTTGTTGAATTAAGAAGACAGAAAACAGTAACTGAAAAATACCCTTGAGATCAGTTTTTAAAATATTTCAGTTCCTTTCTGTTGCAAACAAAACGTGCTTTTACTAGCATTTGAATGGGCAAATTAAGCAACTTTATGCGCAAATAGATATATTCATGAGCAGAAACTAACTTCCATGTGTTAGGAGAATCCAGCTGAAACCAGCAGCCTGAGAGAGGTGATGTTTGGTGCAGCTCCATTTCCCAGGTCCAACCAGTAGTGATGCTGAACACGGATTCCCAGTAAGCACAAACATGCACATGTGCACACACATATATACTTATATACATATATACTTACATATATACACACATATATACTTATATACATGACCGGCCACACAAATAAGATACAGACACACAGAGCATTCACATGAACACCAACAACATCAATGGTGTCATCCTGTTCCCCTCTCTGGCTGAGGAGCAGAAGGGAATATGTGTGTACACATGTAAAACATGCACATGCAGTAAAGAGTCCCTTGCTGGAAAATAAGGAGATGGGACAGACTGTGGTTATTAGGCACAAGGCATGGCCAGAAAAGCCTGTTCGCTAGCCCCTGCTTCCACATGAATGGACCCTTTTATTCCCTTATCCCTCTGTTTTCCACACTTGTTCTTCCCCAAATCACCTAAAGCCCTCTCTTTTCTTGACTTTGGTTCCTCCCTTAAATATCCTATAACAAATCCCGAGCAATCCCAAGCTGCTCTTCCCCTGCATACCATGTGTCCCACATACCCCACACTCCTGGGCAGCAACCTCCCTTTAGTCCAAAAGATGAACCAAAGAGCTGCTCCCAATGACTCAGGTTGATGGGCTCCACGCCTCGACACTGGGACTGAAGCTCTCCAGGGAAGGCTTAGGGAGGGGCCTGGACAGGGTATCCATTCCTCAGGAGTCTGTAATTTGGGTTCCCCTCCTGCCACTGTGCCCCTGTGCTCCTTTGGGCTTGTGGAGATGGGCTTTTGATGGGCCAGTGACTCTTGGGATGGGCCTGGGAGCAGCTGGTGCAGGTTATTGAGTTACTTCTGCCATTGTTATTTTTGTGCCTTCTTTGTGTGTGCAGATGAGCTTCTTGTCACTTCACCTGCCACCATCCATTAGGGGTTGTATCATATTTTCACCTTAAAATGTGGGTGAACATACATGTGCTTGATTTTTCACACGTAACTTAGCTATCAGAAGAGGTTTTCTAATTTTCTCGTGAAGTGTGCCATAACTTATCGAGCTGTAAAATTTCATTTAAAAAAAAAAAAAAAGCTTATCCAGGGCAGTGAGAAATATTTCAGGACATATCTCCAATAAAATCTTTTCTCAAGAGTCCTCTGGATATTTGTTTGTGTTTCAATAACATAAGACAGCCTTAAGCAAGATTCTGCTAAGTAAAAGATGCAAAGTAAAGATGAATCAACACAAGAGGCAAGTGAGTGTAAAAAGCATTCAGATGGAAAAGTGGAGGGAGGACAAAGGAAGTGGAAAATATATATACACATAAAGGTCAATTACCATTTTTTAAGTATCCCTAATATCTAAAATATTCCCAAGCTAGTTATTTCTCCCCACACTTATCTCTGATGTTCTCCTCTATCAAATTACTATCATTTGCCATAATCAAGTTTCTAATACACATGAAGAATTTGTTATCAATAACCATTCAGAAAATATCACAATGATATCTTTTTTAAAATCACCTCTGCAAAAAAACCTGTGTAGTCCATGAAGGGATATTGAAATGTATGATTAGGTATAGAAAGGAATGAAGTATTGAAAAATCATGAGATATTGTTACAATTGTTAGCTTCATGCTGAAAGAAGAATATAGTATTTGCCAGAGCATGATTTCAATTCCAATTTGCTTAATCCTAAAATAAGCATAAATCAGCAAACTGGGAATGTCTAAGCAAATATGTTCATGGAAAATACAGTTTTTGTATGGGAAAGTTTCTAGTGAAAGATGCTTTTTTACCATCTTTACTGTTAGGGCTGAAACAAGATACTTTGCCTTAGATCAATCCATATCTCTGAGTCCATCAGAAATTCTGTGCTGCCTTAAGGAATTTTGACCGTGGATATGTGATCTCCTAATATTGTTCATTGACACTTGCAGGAGTGTGAAGGAGTCCATGTCATCTGGGCTTGGGGTTATATCCTTCAGCTAGAAAACAAAGAGTGGAACTCCAAAACTATTATTTCCATAGATAACAGAATGGTCTAGATAAATCTGTGTAACTGTAGACATCACTCAAATTAAGCTGCTTGTCAATTTTTTCATTATTTGAAAGGCTTTAAATTTTAAATCATTTGAAGAATTTCCAAAAAAATTTGATAAAAATAATACTGTTCTTCCTTCAACAGAAGGATGGCTTAGTGTTTCAGAATAGGATAACAGTTCTGCTGAGCAGCAAAAGCAAGAAAGTGTAGCTCGGTAGACAGAAAGAAATAAACTTATTAACTACACTGAAGCCAATGAATGATACTTGGTGATAGGATGTGCACTACGAAAATATTTCCAAAATAGTAATAATAATAATAATAAAAAAAATCTTAAATTTCCTTGATTCTAAACATGTTAAAATTCACACATAACTTACTTATTTCTGCCTGAACTAAGAATTTCAATGGCTGAAAGCATCCTCTTCCATCTTTCATCTTACCATCTCATAGTTTATGAGTGGTAAGTTAACACAATTCAAAGTGAACAGCAGTTTCAGAACTATTCAAAATGTCATTTTTCATAAAAATGATAGTTGCACAATAGAAAGTTCCAGACATAAAGTTCAATATTCATGTGTGCATATTTTGTTATTGAGTGTAACTAAACTCATATAACTCAGTGAAATAGAATACTCTTTGATATGAAATTTGGATAATGCATATTTTATCACATATCATAATGGATATTTTACCAAATGCTAGTTATTTCTTAATTCTTGTAGAATGTGGCATTGCATGAATTTTGGAAATGGGAATGACTCACAGATAAGCTCTGTAGCTCTGCCTTTTACCTCTGTTTCTTAATTCAGTAATCTGTTTTAGCTTCACAACATAGAAAACAAAAAGCATCTATCTGGACAAAAAATATTCAAATACCAATTTTTCTTTGAACAAAGGAAGTCTCAAGTACATTTGCCGCTTTTTTGTTAATGCCGTTTGCAAGACAGAACCTCTACTGTGATAAGGATACAAGATTCAAAGTACAGGAGGGTAGGTAACATAGGTGTTTAAATTCAGATTTTGCCCTTTTTTTTTTTTAATCACTGTGTAGAAAGTGAATCATGAAAGTGAGCTTGAGGAGAGAAATTATCCAAGAGATTACCTCATACAATCAAAGGTTTCAAAAATATTCTATATGGTTAATATGATTTTTTTTCTTCTCTTTTTCTTTCTTTTCTTCAATAAAGGTAGCACCTGTACAAATTCACTTCCCCTGCAGGAATTATCTTTTGACGCCCATATATTTGGCTTATCTGTAATGAACTTCTTTATGGAGTTCTTCCTTTCTTCCTGTGTACCATAGGTGAACTGTAAGAAACATCCTGAGACCTTGAATTAAGAAGCAATAAAATATTTTGTTAACACCTCCTGAAATGAATATGCTTGAAGATGGCCCAGCTGGAGCACTAAACTAATAGAGAGTAACAACTACGATAGGCCTTTTAATGTGAAAAGAGAAAGACATAGATAAATTATTTTAGAAAAGGAACTGAAGAGAAAAAATGTCAGCATTTCTACCTGCTAAAGATCCTTATTGAATACATTATCTTGCATTTTGAATTGGTGCATATGGTAGTAATTGTTATTACTGGTGTGTCAATAGTTATCCTTGAATAGATAAAATGACAGTGCAGTTATGTATAATGCTAGAAGTTTTTAGTTTATTAGATAAATGTACAGTAAAAAGCAGGCTTGAAGTAGATCATAAGAAAATTAGATCAAATGGAGGTAAAGCTTTCCCCCTCCCCCCCCCCCTTAAAGTTCTTTTGCAAAGTTCTATTGTAAATGCAGCCATTAGCAGTTACTGTCTTTTTTGCCTCCAATAAAAATACAGCGGCTGTCAATAAAATGTAAAAAGTGCAGGAAATTAAAAAAAAATTAAAAAAGAGTAGTGCAAAGAATTCCACAGCAGAGAAAATAAAGAAGCTGTAAGTGAGCAGACTTAAACTTGCATAGAAGATTTGGTAAATGAATTCTGCATTTTACAAGAGCTGGTCTTCCAATACATATTGTTCAGTGGGAAATGCACTGTATGTTTCCTAATAAGCTTTTAGTACTACCTGTGCCAGCTGAACCCTTTCCTGTTCAATACGAAGTTACGGCAAAGCAATTTGCTTTGTGGAATAAAAAGGAATCTGAAGAGCCCAGACAGAGAAATCCAATTTCATCTCCAGACAGCCACAGTGCTACATGCCTTCCATTTTAATGACTGATGGATTCTATTTCTCCTTTCTTGGCATCACAGAAGAAACTGGCTTTCCTACCTAATGAAGAATCAGATAAAAAAATCAGTGTTATATTTTTGAGCTTTATTTTGGTTGCACCGTGCTTGCATTTATTAATGCCTTGCTTCCTTCTACCATTAATTCAGCTAAAATACAGTCGCCACTTTAATGAACTGTAGGTTTATATAAATTCTGTCTGTTGCTCCATCAGCCTTTTTTGATACTATGCCATCGATCCATTAAGTGTGAGCTGATTGCAGATTTCTAAAAAGTAAAACACCTCTTAGTTTAAGACTAAAGTTGTATCTAAGCCTCTGAAATACCCATGAGCTTCTCTATCAATCTATAACATATTTTTAAAAGTGTATTTTTTATTTTTCCACCTCCTGTCATAGAATGTCAAATTCAGGGGGTTTTTAGGTTGATCAAAGTCTGTCCTCAGAAGAATGACTCCAGTTTTACATGCCAGTTCCAATAAAAGAGTCAGATTTGACCTGATGTTGGAAAAAAAATTTTGGAGGAAAATTTACAGGTTTAGGAGGCAAACCTTTCATTTGATTTACATATACTGAAGTCTCTTGATCTTATCTTGTAAGTACAATAAAATTACATTATTTCATTGCTAAATGTTTGAGGAACTTTTTATTCTTTTTAAAGGTGTTGATCAACTTTACCAGTAGTAAAGGCTCTATTTTGTTATATACTTAACTATCTGCATATACTTCTGTTTATGTGTTCAGATCAGAAATAATTAAACTCAAAATTTCCATTGCATAGAAAATGCAAAAAGAATTCCCTATTTAAAAAAAAAAAAAAAAAAAGTGTAAGTTTTCT
The DNA here is from genome assembly GCF_000690835.1 of Fulmarus glacialis. Lineage (NCBI taxonomy): Eukaryota > Metazoa > Chordata > Aves > Procellariiformes > Procellariidae > Fulmarus > Fulmarus glacialis. The sequence continues at coordinate 25,035 of NW_009229307.1, forward strand.
CTTAATGAACTGTGGAAGGCAAGCATTTCATTAAGCAGTAATCCAAACTGGTTTGTATAGAAATGTTCTTAATGAAATAGAACCTTAAAATCTAAATTCTTAAGCTTTGATCTATGATTTTTAATAAAGGACCTCTAAACTTCTAGCTAAATTGAAGTGTCTGAGCACTACTGCCAAGAAGCTCCTGGATCCCCACAAGGATTTCCAGATCTCCAGATTCAGTGGTACCAAGTACCATTTGGTATTTGGAATAGAAAGCCCTGGGATTTTGTGGCAATGAGCCTGGAGCCTCTGGCTTCTGAGCTGCAGTCCCTGCATACCTTTGACCCTGGCAGTCCAGAAAGTTGATAGGTGATGTATCCAGAAAGCAGGCAATGGAAAATTGGTGGATTTCTTGGAACAATATTCCATTGAACATGATTCCTTCAAAAATTTAAATGAAACTCAATTTTGCATATAAAATAGAAGATGAATAATGTGTTTTTAAATAAATGAACATTTGCTACATTTGTGGAGAGAGTTGAAATCCTTCTGGTCAATTTAGTATTACCTTTTTCCTTTTTCAAACTGTTCATTAATACTATATCACTTGTTTCTTGACTGCAGAAATTGTCTTAACTTGCATACTCACCAGTTGTTTTTTTTCCAACTAAGACGACTAAAAACTCATATGATATTTAAACCAAACAGTTGATATAGTTCAGTCCTAAATCTTTTCCTAACCTGACAGTAGAGATCACTACCTTAGTAACAGTTTATTACTCTATTGGGGGGAAAAAAAATTTGGAACATCACAATACACTTTTTCATTCTGTAATATATTTTCTTTGTATTATATTTGTTTTATAACATAGTGCCATATGTTACAGGAAGAAAACTGCATGAACTTACAAACCTGTGACATATCTAGTTAAATGCCAACATGGACAGAAATTTAATTTTCACTTGCTCCACTTGCTCATATACATTTCCTGGAATTTCCCAGTATTAAAGAACAGCTAATTAGCTGGGGTTTGGGGGAGAGTTTTCATTGGTTGGTTGTTTGGCTGGTTGATTTGGGTAGCGGGGTTTGGTTTGGGTTTTGTTTTTTTTTTTCCTTATTCTTCTTCAGTTTCCAAAGAGAAAAAAGAAAAACTAGAAGTTTAGGAATGATTTGCTCACTGAAAAACTTTTTTGTTTTTTCTAAGTGTTTCACTTTGAACTACATCAATATGAAGAAAAGTGATAAACAGTCTCTAACTATCCCTAGCCACCTTCAGCACATCTGATATCAGGTAGTATGCAATACACATATCAACTATTTCATTGCTTTTGTTTTGCGACCTAAAAACTAGGTCAACATACTTTCAATGGAATCCCAGAGTATATCGTTAACATTTTGAATGTAATTCATTGGCTATTATACATATGTGAAATGAAACTCTTTCAAGTTAATAGTATCTTAAAGGATGTCAGGACATTTGGGCTTGAAATATGCTTACACTCAGCAATGCAAGAAGTGTTTATATTTTAAATTAATCTTGTAGTTGTACTCTGTTTCACTCCTTGTTTCTTTTTCTGGTTTTCTGTTCTGCATCCTGCCAGATAATTTCCTATTTTTTTCTCTTTAGCTGTAAGAAATGCACTCTGCAGGTCATTGGTAGTCTCCATTTGATAGCTCACCATGGTACCTCCCCGAATTTTTCCCTGTATATTGGCCTCACAGTATACAAACTTTGAGAATTTTATTCTTTACCCTGGGAGCTGATTGTTAGCACTGATTACTTGAGAAAACTCTTTCCTATCTGCTCAATGTTTTTGAAGTCTTAGGAAAACCTTTTTTTAGTAGCATCATGTCTTTTGGCATATTCTCCAACAAATCTTGAACTGTTTATGTTATTTATTGTTTTTATTTATCTTTGTGGCCATCATCTGGAGAAAAGCTTAATCTTATCAGCTTTATTTTATTGCCAAACTCTAGTTCCAGTGAAACAAATCAGGGTTTTGTTGTTTTAGTGTACTGGACTGAAAATTGAATTTTAGTTGAAAAATCTTGGCAAAAAGTAGAGGTACGAGAATAAACTCCTAACTTAGTGCAAGTTTTCCTAACACAGCAACCTAGATTCTGAACTCAAAGCTCACCACAGAAGTTTTAGGACTAATCAGGCTTACTATGATGACTTAGTAAAACTGTCACTCTAAGCACAACCTTTTGTTAGCAATTCTAAGCATAGAATCATAGAATCATAGAA
>NW_009229308.1:0-3181 GCF_000690835.1 Fulmarus glacialis
GGGGGTGTCGCACGGAAGTCCTGTTGCTAAAAGAAAAAAAAAAACGAAAAAAAATCTGGCAGGACGCAATTATTTATCTCGGCGATGAGCAGTTTGCCTGTTTGCTGCCCACATCCCTTCTGTTTGGCAGAAAATGAGGCTGCTCCTCTGGAACTTGGAAGGGTTTGCCCCTTTCCCACCCGTAACATCCATGTGTAAAACTCCGTGCCCCTCCTAGGATTCAGGGGAAATTGTACAGCAACCTTACATTTAACTGCTGTTAAATCGATTTATTTGGAAAATATTTGGCAGCTCTTCCCCAGAGCTCTGTTGGAACAGAAGAGCCATTTCATCTGACGCTCTTGAATATGAATCCAGGAGCCTCCCAATCAGCTTTAATGAACGAATTGTTTCCCAGCTTTACCTCCTAAAGACAGCAACTTTAGTAGTTGCACAGATGAAAAGACACGCGTAAAGGGAAGATGGGAAACAATATTGTTCAAAGGAAGTGAACTGTTGCATTTAATTAGGCTATTCTTCTTTATTAGTATTCATATTGAGATTTTTTTTAAAAAGATTTATGTTGATTTAACCGTAATGTATTTATGATGTAAATATATTCCGAGATGAAAACGTCACGGATCAATTGTAAAGGACCCGGATACATAATTTTAAAAAATCAGTTTCAGTTTATATGAGGTTCTCACCCCACTTTCTCTTCTTAGTCAGATTTGTTTATGCAGAATCGACATTTAATAGTGCTAATTGCACTCCAGTTAAATTGCCCTGATTGCAGAAAGGGAAGCAATTTTCGTGCTCTCTGTCTGGGTTTGGAAGAAATTGTTTTATATTCACCTCTTTATAAAGAAGTGGAGATAAGGCACCGAGCCTTTGCACAAATTGCACTTATGGGCTGACTGGCAGCATTCAGGCGCTATAATAGAGCATTATTTGGCCGTTTTGAATAATGTAAAGCATTTGCTGAAAGCTATTCTCCTGAAAATTGCTTTAACTTTTAAAAGGGTGATGATTCACTCCAAACCAGGCCTTTGTTACATTGTCATTATCCCCCCAAATGTTTTAACAGTCAGCTCAACACTTCAGCGTAACACATTGATCTTTGTTTAAAAACTCGATTTTTGGAGTACGAAAAAATCTGTCAGAAAATACTTGACCCCCTAAAGATTTGAGCAGCGTTCCCCCTTCCGCCGCCATTCGCTCAGCCTTTCCACCGCCTGCCTCCTTCCTGTGGGTTTTGGTGACTTTTCCCATTACAAAGGGGGCGAGGAGAGGGATGTCAGGCAGGCAGAGCCATCCGTCTGCCTTCAGGCACAGCAGAGACCCCACTTTGCCGGGGGAGCGCAGGCGGGCAGCGGATGCCTTTACTCGCTGATGTAGAGGCAACATTTTGAACGTCACGCTCTCGATCTGCCTTCCAGCCTATTTTATTTACGACTTTCCCCGAGGAGAGGGGAAAGACCCTCTCCCCCCGCCGCCGCGGGGCTGGCCCGAAGCGCCTCGCTGCCACTCGCCGACGCCGTCGCCCGGCCTGGCCCGAAGCGCCTCGCTGCCACTTGGCGACCACCTCGTCGGGCTCCTGGGAAGGAGCGGGTTCCCCCCGGAGGAAGGAAGGAGGGAAGGAGTCACCTGTTGGGCGACTGCTCCCGGGTGCCCCTGTCGGACTCCTCGCCTCGCCCGCGGGGGTTATGTCGCTCCCCCCGCCACCGCCTTTCAATCGCCTCCACCCGCCGAGCGCCACAGCCCCCCCCGGGAGAAGCCGCCGCGTATGCCCTGCTCCAGGCAGACCTTTCGGAGAAAGGGTTCGCAGTGCACTGCCCGGACCCCCGCGCTGGCTGCGAGTCAATGTGGAAAGAATTAAGCGCAGGGCAGTATTTCCTCCTGCCGCCCCGACTCCGTTCAATACGCGGCGACAAAAAGGCGAGCGCCCTTTGAAAATAGCCTTAGGCGTTTAAATAAAAGACAATCTCCAGGGACGTCCTGCCCTGGCGTGGCAGGCGTCCTGCAGATTGCATAACGCGATGTACCACAAAACGCAATGCCCGCCTTATTTAAGCACGAAAAAAATATGTCAAAACAAGTAAAGAAAAGCGAAATCCTCTCAAATTCGCGGTTTCTCCATCTTGCTCCTCAGCGATGCCTATTTTGCATCTGCTAGGAAGGTTTTACACTGGATGGCTGAGGCGGCGCCGAGGAGAAGGAAATATTGACTCAAATGCAGAGCAAGCACCCGGCGTTGCTTGAACGCACTCGTATTTCTGGTTCAGAACTGTACCCAGCTGCGCTGGGGACGGCAGCAGCTGAGGGAAAACCTCCTCTTCCCAGCCTTACAGAGACGATCGCAATGACGAAAAGTTGCACGCCTATTGATCTTCCGCGGACACAGTACGGGCAAGTTCTAGCCAATTACCTAAGCAGCCTCCAATAATTACAAATCAAAGGGACTAGCTTGCAAGACATTGAGGAGCCGAGGTCTGGACTTACATTTCGCACAAGCAGAGAGCAGGTAAAGTCTCTGTCGCTCACTGGGCGTGTGGAGCGTGCACAGTGCAGAGGCCACAGGCAAGTGCTGGGGAGGCTTATTCCAGCAGCGCCCTAGCACTGCTAGCAGGGAGCAAGCCTTCTGCCATTAGCAGCACTGTTTCCACGGGGGTATATGAGGCTTGAAAAGCGTGCTGCAGGCTGCGGATTTGACTTTCGAAGTATTTTGACGGGGATTACTCTGTAAAATAAAATCCTCTCTCTTAAGCGACAGGATGTCATATGCCCCTCGTCCCCCCTCCCGCCCCGGTAGGAGAGCAGAGGGATGCCTGTCGGTTCCCTGCCTTTGGATTTTTTGGCGCTTTATATTACTAAAAAGCCTCCTCGGTTCCTTTTGCAAAGAAAGTAAGAAATACGTTGTGCCCGGAATCACTTCTAGTATTTAGCAAAGCAAAACCAAAAAACGAACGTGTTTTCGTAAAACGCCATTAGGCGCTGTGGGGCTATTGGTATCCAGCACGGACAGCTGCCCGACGGCCTGTCAAGGAAGCCAGGGGCCTGTTGAACAAAAGCGACGCAGGTACGGTGTACTGGACGCGAGGACCGCAGGTGACTGGATAAGCAGCGGGGGATCTAACACCTCCTGCACAGTTTACAGGCGGCGGCGGAGCGGCGGAGCGGCGTCCGGCCTGACACCAGCCCT
>NW_009229309.1:0-35144 GCF_000690835.1 Fulmarus glacialis
GTCACATTAGCGAGCCTCCAGTCATCCGGAAAGGCTTTTGGAGTTCTGACATCATATCTTTTGTATTGCTTCAAACATACAAAGAAAAAAGCCACCTGCTCGCATTGTGTAAGCTTGTGGAAGTGTGCCTGAAAGAATGTTGATTCTGTAAGTTGGAAAGTAGTTTAGCATGATAGCTGAAGAGTGCTGAAGCTGGAGTGCTGACACTGTGTAGCTGTAGAATGAGAAAACATTGCCTCGTGGTTTAAAGTCCCAGGTGGTTGCCTTCATCAAAATATTTTGTATGTTGGAAGAAGTTTCAGTGTTATTCCCTGCTGCCTGGGTTGCTGTGTTGCCTAGTATCTCCAAGTCCTAGCTCATGACGGCGATGCGCTAGGTGCGGAATGGCATCGATATAAATGTTTCAGTAAGCTTTCTGCCTGGCTTATTACAGTGAATTGTATTCAGAGGTAGCTGAACTTAACATGCAGGGTTTGAACTTCAGGATCTGGTTCAGGATTCTCCATCAGATATGCTTGATGCTGTGGAAGCCGTGCCTGGCAAAGTATGCGGGATGGGCAGCAGCCGTAGCAGCGCTAGCTACCCTGTTACAATCCCCTGATGCAGGAGTTTTGTTACACATCTTCCTGCTGTAATATTCTTTAAGTGGAATTGCTAATTTAAAACTGAACAAGAAAACAGGAAGATTTTCTCTAGAGTTGTTTATTTGACAGAGATCTTGGATAGACTTTGTTTCTAGTCATTTTTAAAAATAGGAAGGCAATACGATTTTCTCTTAATTAAGACAAAGTGTTCACATGGTGTGCCTAGAAGCAAGCATTCTTCTAGCTGAAATTAAGAGACAAAAGTCTTATGATCTTAATTGCCCTGTGAGTAAAGAGTGAACACAACATGAATAGGTATCACAACATAAACTGTGTCCCTTTAATTTTTTTAAGATCACCCACAGTTGCAAGGGTTACCACCAGGGTAAGTTTATACATCGCAGTCTCGCTCAGTTAGTTCCTTGGCTGATTTGGTTTGGAAGTGCTACAAAAAGCGCATGAAAAGGATCCGGTAGGCTTACTACCTTTAAAATCCAAGTTCAGTGACTACACACAGTAACTCTGCATGTTTCCATATAACTGCAGTGACAGGAGCATTCTTTGCCTTCTTCAGACAACAAAATAAAACCTATGGACAGTAGTTAGATTTCACCCCCAAGTTGTGAATGACTGCTCTAAGTGGTTAAAACCATGTGTCAGGTCCCTGTGTTCAGTTCAAATATAGGAAGTCATTCACATCAGTCTGATAGTGGTGGTATTCCTCACATTAAGTTCTCAGAATCTGAAAAATTATATGCAGTACTATGTGTTTTCTTGTCTGATTTTTTTTTAATGATAAAGTACTCTGTCTTCCCCTCTTTGCCACCTTAGTTCTTGAGTTGTTATTTTTACAAGGTTGTTCAGGGAAACTGATAGAAAATCTGTTTATGTAGTGCCATAAAAAGATGTGTGAGAGAAGTTTAACAGTAATAAGCTATAATGATAAATGCATAATAGTAAGGAAATTGAACTAAGCTAGTGCAGTGTGTTGGCTTCACCATTTACTCTGCTAAAAAGAATATTCGTTTGATTGATGTGTGTGTTGATCTAAATTTAGATTTGTGTTGGTATCATCTTCAGTTTATTTTCTTTCTTCCTCTGTTGTTTGGGTGCCGTAGTTTCGGTAATTTGTATCTGTATATAGTTTAATTTTTTTTATTGTCTGTTGAAAAAAATCTCTTATTTTCTTAAGAGGATAAATGAAATAGAAATACGATATTCTTAATATTTTCTGGTTTTTTTAAACATATATATTGTAGCTCTAGAGTCTAAAATAAAGACCTAAACTCTGTTTAAAATTCATGCATGTGCATGCATATGAAGAACTAATTTTATCTATGAAGCTTTCAAATATCAAGGATTTTTCTGCCAAAACCATAGTTTCAGGTTTTTTCCATCTCCTAAAGTACTTTAAACCTCACTGCATAACTGTTGTATTTGAAATCACTTATTGTAGTACTGAAGCAAACCAGAGCTTATATGAAAAATGCTTTCATTTGCTGTTTTTTGGGGGAAGGCTGAGAGCAATAGTGTCAGTGGTATGTCTGAGGAAGAGAATAGTGTTTTGCTTTGTATATGGTTGATGCCTGGAAGTGGCTTTGCAATCATTAGGCTTGAAGCCTAGGTTTTATTTTACTAATAAAATCTTGAGAAATTGAAAGTAGTTGGTGGAGACACTTTTGTTACACCGATGGATGATGAGCAAATACATGTTTATGGAGAAAAAACTTGTCAAATTCTCCAGCAGCCTTCACTGATGGTCTATTTAATAAATTAAAATGTATAGGTAGAATGAGTTGCAGTTATAGGAGCTGTAAAGTGTAGTTGGAGTGGGAAAGAGGAAAAATGTTATTTGCATTATTTCCGGTACCTTTCAAAGTGAGAAGCTTCAATATTACTTGGTAGGCTAGCAACTCTGCAAATTGATACCTACTGTTAGGAGCTTCTGGAGGAAATGTGGAAGACAGAATATAGCAACTGGTACAACCTATCAACAGGAAAACCATGTGAGTTATTACATACTGGCTCTGCCCTGTTACCATGCTGTCTTTTTAAAAGAGAAATTGCAGTTCTGATACAAGTAGAGGTCTTTTCCAGTCCTCATTCTTCCCACAGTAGATACAGTGCCCAGTGAGAAATGACTCCCCCTGAGAGACAGCTGAATATGGAGGAGAACATTATTTCTCTTATTAATCAAGCAAATTAGTTTTAATGTGAGGAAAGAATGGAAGGAAAGGAGAGCCTGCCCTTTGAAAGTGGTTACTATTTTAAGCCTGCTGGTGGGTAGGCTGGTAATGTTTTTCTTTAAAGTTGTTTAATGTTGTAATACCTTTTCTGCTGTCTTGCTCTCGAAGGAGAAAGGAAAAACTCAGCCAGCCTTTCCTGTTCCCCCCAGGGTAACTTTCTTCCCCCTGCAAATTTTTCATATATTCTTCAGAAACTTATTTTGTTCACCACCATCAAAAAATTCTAGGCGTCTACCTGTTTATTGGGTTCTTGACAATACCCTGTTTAACACTCCCGCTCCAAAATCTTTAAGCCGGCATTAGCACAATAATCAATACATACTTTGGTCTAGGGTAGAATACTTCAACGAGAATTTTCCAGTGGTGTTTGAGTGCATCTGTATGTGAGGACTATATGGCTCTTTGGATTGTCAGTTAAATGCATACCTTCATGAATATTACAGGCTGTGATGATTACGAGTACTTAATACAGTTTGTGAGAGTATAAAAGCCACTCCCAGTAATCTTGAAGCCTGTAGGCAAAGCAGCTATTGCAGTGTACTTTGGGGCAATAAAAGTTGCTATTAGTCACAGAAATTTTAGTTTGTATTCAGTACTTTTAATCTAGAGCAAATTTATATGCACAGTTAGAGATAGTGTGGATTAACACTTTATCTAAGATTTTAGCTGCTTGTGTGATGTCCATGACTGCAATACCTGGGCGTCCTGTATCTGCTTCATAGTTTCTCTTCGCATCATTCTGTTTTGTAGAAAAACAGTTTGTCTACGTGCTAGAAGCCTAGGGTAGATCTGGAAAGCCTGTCTGTGTTTCATGAATCTTTATAATACAAGACCAATTTCTTCTTGAAAAATACAGGGACTATATAAATTTTCCACATTTATTCTCTTTGCATGTCTTTAAGCACAGATTTTTTTATGTCTAACTAGACTTGACAAAGAAAGTTAAGCCAAGGCAATGCTTTGGAGTAATAATGAGCAAATTGAGGTTTGAGTGGAAAAATGGTTCATGTATCTACATCTTTCTCTCAGGACATTCATTTTTTTTCCTAAAGTAAAGTAATGTATTGGCGAAGTCAAAATATAAATTATTTCTTGCACTAACCTTGCTTCTGTCTAAATTGCTTTAAGCCCTCAACTGCATTGGAAGGGGGGGGAGCAAACCAAACCCCCAGAACATGCAAATAATTAATGAGATTTAAAAAGATATATTGATGAAACACTATAGAACTCTCTACTTCATCATCCAGCTTTTCAAAATTAAACACAACCCCCACACATCTCTAAGGAAACAGGCCTTGCAGCATGCATAGAAGATTATTAAACACAGGACAAAAATATAGAACCACATTTGGAGACTATTTCACCTGGATTTTGACATCTAGGAGCCATTGCTTCTAACATCAGCTAGAAAGTTAAATTAAGTGTAAAGTTATTTGCTAAACAAAGCCTATAATCATAAAGGACCTAACAGTTAAACAAATCAATATTGCGACTAGAACAAACTGGATATAGTGCTTTTATGTACGGTACTTTGGGTTGTGCCATACTGGAAAAACTTTTCATGTATATACTAGGTGCCTTGTATTTTGGTGCATTTCTCCTCCTCTTATCCTTCCCAATATAACCTGTATCTTATGTGTGCGTGTGATGTGGCAGAAGGAAGAAGAAAAGATACGTCTATTTAGGATGAGCCAGGCACGGAGTTGGTAAGATGAATTTCTGATGAGAACTAAAGGAGTCAGATGCAAAGACGGGGAAGTTTTGAGAATTGCTACAAGGGTGACTGAGCTGCTCTTCAGAGTTACTCGTATAGGCTTTCCTCTTTTTCCTGATGATCTTTTGCTGTAAGTGGACAGAGAATGTTGATTGTTGAGTTTCATGGTCGCTTTTGTAGGAAATTGCTAAGAGCTTGACTTGTAAACCTTGCTTTAAGTTTTTTGGTTTTTAAAAACAAATCTTCAGCAATATCAATATTTTTTCACTTTGGTACCATGATATAATTCCTTTGGGTACGACTGCCATGTATGGCAATTTGCTGGATAGCATCCTGTGATCAGCTGGGCACAAAATTGCCTTGAGTAGATTTGCACATCCACAACACAAAAAAATGAGAATGGAAATGGGATTGATCCCAAAAATTCCATAGACCAGCAGCTGCAGAGAGAACTGTGGACTGTAGAGAGTCCACATAAAATTGCTAATCTGTAATTTTAAATCCTTGTTTAAATATGTGATTACAATGCAAAGTTTATTTTCTCTTTCTGTGCTTGCCTGAAAGCATCTGTATTTTCAAAGTATGGTTAAGATCGCTGAGAGCTGCTAGTTATCGATGCTGAAGAAATGAATTCACCAAATCACTAATCTTTTTAATTTTTTAGATTCTTTTTAGAAACACATCCAGCTGATATAATTTAATATTCTGTTCTTGTGCAGAGTCTTGGCTAATGCATCTGTTGAATGAATAAATAAATGGAAAGAAATGCAGTTTTAATTCTGGCAAAAACTATTTTTATTGCTTGCTTGTAAAATTGGCAGCAATATTCTACTCTGGGATGGCATTATTGGTTACTGACACAGTGGAATAATAGTAGCAGTTAGAAATAAATGTGAATTTAGCTGAATTTTATTGCTTGGGCTTTTATTTATTATTTTTAAGTAATTCTAGCACCTGCAAAATAATGCAAGATTTCTCTGGTTTCTCTTTTGACAAATATTCCACATTCACAGATTAATGTATAGCTTCTAATCTCCATTGATTACTATTATCTAGCAAGTGTTTGCTAGATATCAAAGCAGTCTGACACTGTGAACAGGTCACAGATTGGGCCAACCTGTTTTTTGACTGAGGCTCAAGAGAGCAGCCAGGCAGCTACTGTTTTACCTTCCAGACAGAAAAATATATTTCTTTTCTTCATCTGCCATTTGGCTTTTGAATTCCTACTGAGTTAGTAATTTATTTATTTGTTTTGGTATTTAGAATGATATTTGAACTTTTAATGAGGAAATTCTGTTATGCTTCTTCTGCGAGGATAAAATAGTATCCAAATAGTTTTGATTGCAGTACCCAACTCTTCGCTGTTCAATTTTGCTGATAAATACAGGGTTGCTCAAAATGCCTGCTATGTCCACCTCCCAAGGCCTTCTTAGCACTGTTCCAGATCCTCTACCAAACGTAGATTTGGGGTGCTGACTCAGCTGGAGCAAGGCACGCTGGGTTGCTCTTGAAGAAATCTGTGGTTGCTCAACTTGATTAAAACTCTGCTGTCATCACTGCCCCGACAAGCCGTGCTCACCTTGAGTCTGTCTTCTTCAGCTGAACAGTCTGTACAAAGTAGTTATTCTGTAACTCCTATAACTATGATACATATACCATAGTTATGTTTTGTATGAATGTGTATATGTATACATATGTGTATATCCATATAAAAAAGTATATGGTTATAAAATTGACTTTAATTCTCTAGAAGTGGTGTGAATTACACTCTTCCTGGCAACAGAAACAGTGTAACTGTAGAAACAGTTGTTCTTTAATCAGTTGGTCTTATGCTGTGGCCTTTCTAGCAACCGTAGCCTGAGAAATTGATGTCTAACACTTTTTTTCCTCTCCTGGTCTTTAATTGTGACTAAAACTTTCCAATGTCTTTGCAGACTGGAATGGAAATGCAGTTACAAAGTTTTTTTATGACAACAGTGAATTGTCTCGCTTCAATTGCTTTGTTACAACTCTTAAGTGCCCACTTAACAGGAATTAGCATGTGTCCTTCAGATTTTTCTATCAGAGTTGACATTACAAGTAGTTACAAACAGTAAACTGTTTGTTTCATGCTTCTAATTGCTTCACAGAAATCTTGATCCTGGTCTTCCAACATCCAAGAATGAATGAATGAATCTTTTTCAGTGCTCATGAAAATCCTTTTCTGGTGACATATGTACATTTAACACTCCAGTATAATTTCATTAAGGGAAATCTCATCATAAATTTAGGGAAGCTCAAAAAAGAAGGTAGGTATCCTACTGTCAAACAAATATTAACAAAGAAAAGACTATTCCATTCAAGGAATTAAAAAGTCTGCAAGTAATTCTGCTTGCAATATTTTGGAATAGATTCTGATCATTTTGGATTCTGCAGCAGATTTTAGGAATTGTAGTATTTTTGTTGCTGAGCACTTTTTAAGTTGGTGAAACCTAATGTAAAGTGTTTCTTTAAGGACCTTATGACCAAATGCAGTCTCTGCAGAGGTGTGGCATGTGGGAGGAAAGTAGTAGAGTAGTTTTGAGGTGAACAAAGCCCCTGTCTGAACTGGGAGGAAGGGCTATACACCCAGCAGTGCATCAAAAGACATGGGAAAACGGGCTGTGCTAGCTGGTGCTAGAGGAAGGTGAAAAGCTGAAGCCCTTAATCCTTCTGGCTGGGGTGCATGGGATGGACAGCACGGGAGCTACGTCAGTGCTCTGCTCATTTGCATTTTCCCAGTTCTTGCTGATTGATGAGTTTTGTACCATTACTCACCTTAATGTAGTGAACCAGAGAAGAGAACCAAAACCCACTTCCCTGCTACAGTTTGTTAAAATATCCAATAATGCATTCTCCAAAGTGGAATTCTACTTCCAAAAAGGTACCAAGAAAAAATGCTGAATTTGAAATAATGTACTCTCAGCCATGGTTTGAATGGACATTTTGACCTTGGTTTTATTTATTTTCACAATGGAGTTCATTTCCCCCCACCCACCTTCCAATTAACAAAGTTTTTCTTTTGGCATTTCTTCTGCTTAAACATGTCAGAAGAAGCATCATTATCTATATGGGGGTTGGGAATGAGGAAAGACAGACACAGATCTATTTACAGTACTGGAATCAATCTCTGCTGAAATTTAGATTTTTGTACAAATGAAGGAATAGTATTCCTGTCATCTCTTGTATTTTTAATCTGAAACTTTCATTTGAAATAAAGGGGAGCTATCATGATTTGGGATTTTTCTTTGTGTAATCAAACAAGCTCTTGAAGTTTAAAAAAATTATAGATATATAGTTGAAGGTGTAAGAAGGTTCTTTTCTTCACCTCTCCCACTTTCATTCTTCATAACTCTCCAGTTAAGTTGGTTATACTCATGGGTAGAAATAAGTCAAAGGAAAAAAAATTGGGGAAAAATTAATTAATCAGCTGGGAATGGGTGAAGCATTGGACAAAATCCCAAGCAGTATTAGTTAAGAGAGAAAGAATGATGTTTCTGTTACAACGCTGTTCACAGGACTTGGATTTTAACTTTGGTTTCAATGTAAACTTGTTACTCGGACAAGTAACTCGGTGTTCAACTCCTTCCTGTCACAAAAATGCTTGAAACAGTAACCAAAAATGCTGTAAGATCTAAAGATTAAAACTGTAGGCAAGTGCTATCTACTAAAAGTTATTAAAAAAACACAGTCTCTATCATTTTTGAGCAATTTTACAAACTGCAACCTTGCATGATGAATGAAAAGCAGTAGGGAAAATGATTTTACTTTCAAGCTTCATGCATCAATATGCTTTTTTAAAGATCATGAGAAAGCGCTGAAGCAATTGCATCTGAATGTGGTGTTTTCCTTTCCTTAACTGTTTAAAAGATGATCATGATTGACTGTGTAAATATTGATAGCTTTAAAGATCTGAGGAAAAATTACCGTGAAAAACAGAATTTGGGTAGACTCAAACACTGCAATTTCAAGACAAGATTTTTAATGGAATGTCCTATAAGTAGTCTTAAGTAATTCTCCCTTAATAATAATAAAATCATATTGTCTCACCCCATCACCTTTGTGGAGAAAATGGCAGCCAGCAAGAAATTTCCACTACTCAAAGGATGTTTTACAATTACAATGGTTTGAAAAAATTAACAGTGCATGAAACTCACAGAAAATTTCTCTTTCATTATTTATTAAATATTAACTTGTTTGAATTGTAGATTGTCCTTCATCATTACCTTCAGAAAGGTACTTTATTCATACTTGAAGAGTGTAAACCATTCTGTGTAGTTGTGCATTGGTTTAAATTATCTGAAAAATTGATATTTTCTCTAGTTCTTTTTAGGCTTTCATTAATTGAGCTCATGTTAAAATAAGTATGAGTGAAGAAATGGTGTTGAAGTCATGCTCTCCTTTCTGTTTGTAATCTAGATATGATCTTTGATACATCAAAAAATGTGAATTGTTGTACTAGTACCCATAATTATTAGAATGAATTCACTGCTGTCTGCCTTAAGCTGATGCTTATTATAAAAAAATTGCTCTTATAATTGAGCATGGTAATATAAGAGACAAAATTATAATTCTGCCATTGTGAATATAATAAATACTGTTCCTATCTGTATTACCAAAGCAAACACATCTCTCTCTGGTGAAATGTAAAGCACAATGTTGGCTTTCTAGTAGAATACTAAGTATTATAGAGAGTTCTCTTACTGGTGAGTGTAAAACCTGTGAATAATCAGATCTATGGATGGTAGGGTTTTCTTTATATATATTTAAAGTTTCTATCATACTGTTATGCCACACTTCCATTCCAGTTACAATAGTTATGCACTGAGTTAGCGTAGAGTGATCTGATTCTCAGGCTGAATATATCAGGCTGGATTTTGAACCAATTAGAGCGTTTTTAAGTCTGGAGAAGTTTATTTTTAGTCTCGAAGGGAGGTCAATAGGCAAAGACGTCTTACAGTTTCTACTTCATGTTTATTATAACTATATTTCTCCTTGGACAAATCCTTTTTCCCTTCATTCGTGGGTGGGTTAAATAAATTGGCAGCTTGTGTAGATACAGGCAGGGCACAAAGAAAAGGCAATTCTGCCTTGGAACGTTACACTGCAGCCCTTTCACCCGCCTGTGAATGACATTTTTTCTTCTTTCTTTTTGATCTGAAGCTTTATTTATAAAGTAATAGTCTACTGTGCTACAGCAGCACAGAAATCAGGGTTATGAGGTTGATGCAGAAAGAGGGTGGATGGAAAAAAGAACTGGTATACATACCTGTAGAAGGAAAATAGTTATGCTGCTCAGTTTCCCTGGATAAATGATCCCACTTGAGAAGGCACGAGTGCAGTCATCCCGTTCCTAGGGAAGTTCTTCTCTGAATTCTTGTTTAGAAAATAACAAGTCATGAACTCCTGAAGTTTCCAGGCTTGAGCTTCTGTTTCTAGCCCCAGTTTCAGGTTTGAAAGTCTGAGCTGTGAAAGTTTTTGCTCATCAGATTCACAAATTCTGAAGTGTTACTTATTTAAAGCAGGTTGAGGTAGTTGCACCATGTATTATATAATCTTATACTCAAAGAGATTCCCCCTCCTGAAGGTGGTCAAAAGAGAAGTTGTTGTTTTATATGGCTATGTTCTAATACATAACAGGTGACCTACTTTTGTACTTTCTACATGGGAACACAAAGAACAACACTATATTTATGTACTTGGAGATCTTCCTACACATTTCTCTGTCCTTCCTTTCTTTAGGTTTTTCTTCCCTTTTTTATGTTCTATGCCCAAAAATGAGAGTCTCAATGAAATAAAACAAGTTAAGAATTTTTTAATTTAACCAGTGTACAAAATGTGCATAAATTTCTACATAATGTAATCCTAAATGTTCATTTTCACATTTATTTGAAAAGAAAAAGGTTTTTTTTAGTATCTGTGTCTTACATATACCTCTGTATTTCTCTGAATTTTAGGTTTTGGTATACATCTCAAATTTTTTTTAAATTCCCTTTTAAGAAATTGTTGGGTCTTTTTATTTAGTTTTTAGGTTTTTTTCTTGGCAAGGGAGGAACTTGACTCTTGCATAATTGACTGTGAAAAACGTATTATTAAAATTGACATACAAAATACTGTTAAATGTATAGTTTAAATTAGACTTTTCCCCTTGCACTGACCTTTTCTACTTTATAATAAAACATATTATTGTAACAAAGTCAGCAGAAAATTTTCAGGCAGTAATGTTTTTCAGATTCATGGCATCTGTTCAATTGGTGTTTATGAAGCACTTTGAGATACTCAGATGAATGAGGCTATATTAGTGTATGTGTTAGATGGCACCGTTCGAAGGAGCAGCATGTCTGAATTAATGCATCTTGGACTTTTATAAATTTAGTTATATACAAACCCTCCTAAGAAAAATAGACTATGAAAGGCAAAACATAAGCATTAAATTCCTTGGATGTCTTTTATTGGGGAAGCAGGGTTGATAAAGGCACAATATGTTGCAGGCTTTATTTCACAGTTCTGCCAACACGAATCCAATCTGAGCTAGAGCACAGCTGCTATTCCTGCCAGTCCTCCTCTCTCTCCTGATGGAGCTTGATCAGCTTTCTTTGTTTTTCTGTGTTCTCTTAAAACGAAGACTGTTTAATGATCATCACTAATGAATTAGGGCTTTTCAGGGGCTTTTCGTTATGGAGTGCTTCTCCCCAGCATTAAAATATTCTTTATTGACACAGTATAGGGTAAGGCAATGAGGAAAAATAAATGTGAAGTTGAAGATGGATTGTGATGGATAGAAATACATAGAGAAAACTAGATGTTCTTACAACAATTGTGCTATTCTTTTTATCCCTGTAACACAGTTACTCCTCCTCCGCCCCCCACACAACAGATTTGTAATGAAAGAATAGAATCTTGTGCAGGCTGCAACTCCCAGAGGTAAAACCCACAGTACTAGACTTCCATCTGTATAGCCTATTTTATTTCAGAGAGATTTCATTTAGTTTTCCTTGGTTAAATTAGTCTGAAATACTGTCTTTGCAAGTTCATTAAAATTATTCTATAATGGGCGTGTATTGTAATTTTTGTAGTTTTATATTCAGTTTCTTGCTAGTGGTGCTTGCTCTTTACCTGATGTTCTTGTCATCCTTTCTGCAATGTCCTGATGTTTGTTATGCTCTCTTGCCTTTCCACTCACCTTCATGGCCAGAAGTGTTACTCCTGATGCGTTCTCTGTAGAAGTCTCTCTCTCTCCCCTCCCACCCCCATAATAAAACAGCAGAGTAAAAAAAAAAAGTCACCTGTATTAGTTATGTGTAATTGGAGTGGGGAAGGGAATCCTCTTTGGTTGAATAATATATTTTTATAGAATTTAAGAAGATTATTTCACCAGAATACTTATCTGTAATGTTCGATTTACCAAAATAGCCCTTACTGATTAGTTAAGGCTTTTATCTGCTTGGAGAAACCTGGATTTGAAATAAAGCTATAAATGTAAGGAAAAAAAAAGCTCCCTGGGGAAGGGGGCGGTTCTGGGTTTTGTTTTTACTCTTCAACAGGCGTGCTAAAATGTACTGAATCAATACTTTCAATCAATATACCCGTATTCAACAGTTTCTTAGGAGCGGTTAGACCTACATAGGAGGCCTAATTCTGATGAGACCTGCGCATATGGATCGTTTAATAACCTGTAAGCTACAGCGGCAAGCCAAGCTGCAGTGCCGAGTGTAGGACTGGGACAGTCTGCTGAGAACTTTGCTCACCTGTCGCAGAGCGAGCGCAGCATCGTCGCTCCCCAGACTGGGAGCACTCCAGGGCTCAGTGACTTCTGCTCTTCACTGGCTTGTAAGACAGTATAGCATTAGCCCTCTCTTTTGCCAAGTAATAAATCCCTCTTCTCCCAAACTGTGAGCAAATAGCTGAATTAGATAGGTAAATTACTATGAATATACATAGGATCCACCTAAGCTACTTTTGTGAAGGGCAGTGATTGAACTCTTGAAAAAGGCTGATGGTTAAGTATTATCTGAATAATCTGGATTTGTCTAATTGCCATTTAAAAGCTCCTTTACTTTTCCCACACAGAGTTTACCCTTACTGAAGGTATTTGTTTCAATACCAGATAATCTGCCACTTTGTCTTCCTAAGTTTGTTACTTTGCTCAACTCTGCTTTCTTCAGAGTTTGCACTTCAGCTTTGAAATTTTTGAGTGGTTTTGCCAGAACTAATTTATGCGTTAGCTTATTTATATGTTGTATGCATGTGTTAATTAGTTATTGAGTAAATGGAAATCAGAACAGATACAGTAATTGCTGAGTAAGATGGTGGAAACTTGATGCCAGTACAAACCAAAACTTTATAGGGTTCTGCATTTTAATGCTTTAATGTGGAGCTTCATATACACAGTGGATTAAAGATAGGCTTCCATGTTTGGTTAATTGATATAAATTGTTCTCCTGTGATTCTTTTCTCCTTACATCTCTGCCACGCACAGGTACTTGCTCCTTGCATAGGTGCCGATGAGTGAGGCACTGATGCAAGGGACTGATCTGGCTGAAAGCTAATGGGGTCATTTTCAGCAGAATGCTTGTGTGGGTGTGGAGGAGGGGAAGAGACAACATGGCTGGGAGATTGGAAGGGAGGGAGCCAAGGCGGCTGGAATTTAGATTGCTAGCATAAACTGATGTGGAACTGAATCACAAGAGGCTTGGGTCTGGTACCAGATCTCAGTGTCGTCTCTTTCTTAAAATCTATAGTATGGTCAGATTATATACAAGTAAGTGTCTGAATCATTACTGTTCCCCTTCTCCCCTGGAGGTCTCTGAACACTCGGTACATTCCAGAGGGGTGGGAGAAAGCTGACCTGATGGCATGACTCAGAAAGGGTAAATGGAATATCTCATAACCTAGGTCAGTTTAACATTTGCCTTTGACAGAATAATTTTTGACTAAAGATGTGGGACATAACAAGTAACAGACAATCATAATTCTAATCAGTACTCCTGAAAATAATTTTTGCTTTATCTTTGTTGTGATAACATTCTTTTAACATTGCACATGGGTATGGGGTGATCTGCATGCTGTGGATTGAGATTGCTACGGTGTATGTTATGGTTTTAAATACTTTTTTCTAAATGTGGACGAGAAAATTGTCATGAATTTTGCACAGACTCTGAGACAAGCATTGAACATAGCTGTTTTGCTAATAAAGCTTGGAGGATCCTTTTGTCGCCCTTTTTCGCCCTTAATTTCTGCAACTACGAATGGAAAGAGTTTAATAAAAGGTAATAAACTAATTTGATTTTTTTAAATAAGATTACAAGTCTGATAAAGCTTAAATGTATTAACACTATTGAATTCTGTAGACCTTTTAATACATTTTAAGAAAAAAAAAAATCAAGTAAAAGATAAAAAGAAAAAAACCAAACCCTGAGCAACTCAAATGATAGAGTCAATGGCAGAGCAGCTTTGCCTTGAAAAAGAATGGTTTCGTCTTCGTTGTCTTCTTTTGTAGAGTTTATTCCATCCCAAGACCTGCAGACTCCTGAAGCTTTCCAGCCATTTTCATCTTAGAGCTGGAGGTCTTTTGTGTACATAGTATGTTGATGAAATTTTGGTATAATTTTTTTTTCTGAACACTTTAATTTTTATTTTAATTTTCCTTGTCACATATTTTTGAAACTCTTACATAATTCTTCATTAACTTTTTTTGCAGCACAAAATATCCCGTCTGTCAGAAACTGACTTACAACTCCATTCTTCATCCATCCACCAAGCATCTATTGTTACTTTTTGAATTTATAATTATGTCTTAATTTCATAAAACAGTAGAAGTATAGTACATCTAATATAAGTATTAATGCTGTTCTAAAAACTTACGGGGTGGGAGAAGAATGAGAGTGGCAGTTGCTGTAGTCACTGGCTTGGGGTCTAAGGGGATCATGGAGATGAGCCCTGCTGTGTGAGCAGAAGCAGCTAATTAGGGCAAAGCATCACACATAATTCTCTTCGGTTTTGTTCCTTGATCAATATGCAGGTACCTCTTGGTCATATCGATCTTTTCTGCTTATTTAATGTACTTTCGTTTTATGAGACGTATACAATATTAAATGGAGTAGTTTGAATTGGGTTTGAATTATTTTTACTTGCTGTGACATTGTTTTTAACATACTGGGTTCATTTACTGGATATCTGTACTGTTAGCTGCCATTAAGATAAAAATAGCTCATCCACAAAACCAGGTAACTGTCTGTGGCCAAGTGTCTCAAGTTAAATGATCTGACCTACTTGAGAAAGTTGCACGGACTCAGTATTTCTGTTTCAAAATGTCAGGTATTGTCCAGTAGTTTGTTTTTGTTGTATTTCTTTTTTTTTATTTTTACTCTGAAAACTGGGGAAATACTAATTCACAGCAGAACAATTTGGTCGCAGTGTGAACAGTGCTGAAGATCAGTTTGCTTAGAATAGACTTTTGCTGAGCAGCAGCCCATGCACTGCTGCGTGACAGCATCATTCTTAATTCTCAACTTGCTGTCTGCCTGGCGGTGCGTGCTCGAGGAGCTATCTGGAAATCAAAATAGATGCCTCTCACGGAGCCCCGTTGGTGCATACTCCAATGTTATGCTCTTTCAGTGCTGAGGTGCCTGGTTAGCTTAGGTCTGATCTACACTAGAAAAGTTTTGCTGGTATGGCTCTTCCAGATAATTCTTTCAGCATATGTGTAGTGGTGCAAATGCATTTTTGCCAGTGCAGCCTATGTTAGCTCCTGAATGAAATGGGATAAATTACACTGGCAAAACCACTTTTGTACATTTAAGCTTTTTGCTGGTATAAAAATACTGTGGACTTTTCACTTCATTACCATGATGCTGCACTAGGAAAAGTTTGTAATCTAGAGCTGGATTTAATATAACTCTTTTAGTAAAGAATAGAACATAGAATCAACTATGTTACACTTAGTAAGCAAGGCTAGCGAAAAATACTGGATGAGTCATAATGAATACTGTGAGTCGTCTTTTCTATCCCCCTTTTTTGTCCTCAAAACAATTTGATGGGGCTGGTTTAACAGATGGGCAGAAAACCTATCAGTGTGTGTTGGAAAACTGTTTCCAGATGAAGAACAGTTTTCTTAAGTCATTTGCACTCTTTTTTTCTTTGTTCAACATTGACTGAACTAGTCAAAACATTTTAAGCATATTAAGAAATAACATATTAAGCAAGTCCATAAAATAATTAAATTGAAACTAGCAGCTAAGAGTTCTTAGAAATATTTAGATTAATATTTGACTCAGTATAAATCTTATGATAACTACTTTTGAATCTTCTAGGAACCTTGTGCCAAAGATAAAGAAAATGTTTGTCAGGGTTGGGATGCTGTTTCATACTGAAAATATTTAGGATTGTCTGGTAAATTTATTTCTGAATCCAAAATGAGCCGTGCTTTCACTTCACTGTAAGTGCTTGGATATGATGAGGCAGAGAGACATAAGGTTTATGGCTATCCTTCCAAGAAGACGTTTGTAGAGTTATTTAGGTGTCACAGCACCCTTTGTTTTTCATGGACTGCATTTCAGTTCATTTCCTTGTACAGCATTTGCACAGTGGTGCTGTGCTTGAATTCAGGTGGAGGCTTTAATGGTTATTCCTTATCTGTTTTGGTCCTAGTCACTGCTATTATGAACTGTGAAGGTCTGCCCTCTGCATGTTCTTTGGGAAGACCCAGCCTCTTAAAATTCATGTAAGGTTAATAGTCTGCATAATTTTGCAGAGTATGAGCAAGTACTTGGCAGGAGGTGCCAAAAAGCTGTGGCAGATTTATGTTGTGCTCTGTAGTCTCAAAACAGGTTCAAAGGACAGTGATGATAACAGGTGACTAATAATACACCATAAAATAACTCTTTTGGTGGTGGAGATGAGTCAGGTAGTTATCAATTTCTAAACACATTTGCAAAGCAAAATCCATCTAACAGGGGAGGTTTGGAAGTTTTTTGGATTTGTGGTTTGCTGGAATCCTGCTAAAATGTGTATGTAGATTTTGGGATCTTTTTTCCTGTCCACACTGCACGAAAAGGGGTGGGAGAATCCTGTAATTTATTATACGTCCAGTGGCAGTAATTCTCAAGCCCTTGCAGTGTCTCCAGTATGCTTTCCCTTACATAAGAGAAATCTCTGGTCTGCAGGTTTTTTCCCATTAAGATGCTTTCTCTCTTACCTCTGCCTGCAGGCCCTCCGCGCAGTTCTCACTGGTGAATCGTCTGATCCCTCTCAAGCCCTTGCTGGAGGGGAGCCAGCAAAGTGATCACTTTCAGGACAGGCAGTGAGAGAAGCGTAGCTGAAAAACAGCTTCTTAACCTTTCTCCATAAAGCGTATCACTTACAAGAGGGGATACTATAGCTTCCTTTGTTATCAGGCCCAGACTTCTCACACTGTGCCTCTTTTTTTCAGACAATTTCTTTGAAAATCTGGCCCAGCTGCTACTTGTTCTCTGGGAAAAGGAAAGGCAATACTATGCCTCCATGACTGCACTGCTAGCTTGTGGCAATGTAGGACTGAAAATCTCATGCTACTTATAATATGTATTTCCAAATTTTTAGATCTGAACTTTAAAGATCCCATTTAGTTCTCAGGACTTCTGAAAACCTTGAGAATGCAAAGCAAGGGTTCTCTAGAAGTTCAGAACTAGAGAAACAAATGAAAATGTAAATACCAATGTTGTTTTAAAAAAGTTAGACCCATGACATGGTTTCTTGAGGGCTGACTCATTTTTTGAACTCTTGACACTGTTGCTGCTGGTTGCTGCTGCTGTTTGCTTTCTCTGTCATTTTCCAGGGAAAGAAACAGTGGTTAGGTCCCTCTCTCCATCTTCTGCTTCCTCTTTCCTGACTGTACATCAGATTTTCCAGCTTTACTTAGGGCAGAGGGTAAGGGAGGCTGAGACTAACCGCAGCTTGAGTGGTTAATTGGAGAGTGCAGGTAGAATGAAGAACGTACAAGCAGTCCTGAGACTCCCAAAATACGGGTCCTCAAAGATGTGAAGCATGGGTGGAAGTATTCTGAAATGTTCTGCTTTATCAGACCAATGAATGTTTGTTTCTTTTTCTGTTTTTTCTCCTCTCAGAAATGTACTTCTGGTGGTTCGTGCATTTTATTAACTTAACATGATTCGCTCAGTGAGCCCAGATAGACGTCCCTCTTCTTAGTTGCTGTGGGGCCTTTGATACTCAATTTCGCTCTTTTCATCTCACTGTATTTCTAAAATTGGAATTGTGTTATTATTTTATTTTAACCTTGCAATTTTAACCCTGCAATAGGCTTCATACAAAACTTTTCTGTCATTTGCTGTGGTGTAGGAACTCTGAGTGATTATTTCTAAATATATACCCACCCACCAAAAAAAATTTTTCCTTTTCACAAGCCACTACTTGTTGTGGTTGTATATGAGAAGATGGAAAACTGGCATTCTCTAAATGAGCCAATGAAATTATTTTCCTATTTCCTGCTATCAAATATGAAATTTTATTATTGAAGCCTGATGCTCCTAAGGAGTGCTCTGTCTTACCTAGAATGCCTTTGAAGACCTGTCCGCTTTCCCTTACTCCAGCAATTTGCCTTGATCCCTAACGCTGCTTGCTAAAGTCAGAGCAAGCATAATTAACTTTGTGGATGAAAATGAGTCTTTGGAAGAGTTAGATGAAACTTGTAATTGTTGCTTTCTGGGAAGGTTTAACATTTTGAAGTCTAGTTTTCATCCAATTCATGACAAATCTAAAACTGTAGCAAAACAGAAATCAGAAGAGATGTGTACTTTGGAATTGGATAGGCCTTACTTGTTTTTCCCCTCTAAATTATTTCATA
Organism: Fulmarus glacialis; assembly: GCF_000690835.1. Classification (NCBI taxonomy): domain Eukaryota; kingdom Metazoa; phylum Chordata; class Aves; order Procellariiformes; family Procellariidae; genus Fulmarus; species Fulmarus glacialis. Next base: position 18,403 of record NW_009229309.1, read on the forward strand.
ACATAATATGACAAAATTAAAATATTTTTCTTTAAATAGGAAGCAATAGCCGCTTCCAAACAGTTACTGAAATATCTTATAAAACAATGCATTTAATTTTGAATTCTCACTTATAACAGCATGCAAACATGGATTAAAAAAAAAAAAAGCCAGTGCCTTGCAGAGGCTACAGTTTTCATTCTTAGTTCCTTTGTGTAAAACAAATGGAAACTCTGTTAAGTCTGGAATTTTTATACTTGTACTCGAGTATTCCCTCTTTAGTGCTTGCTCTCGAAGAGGGAAGGAGCTGAGGTCCGTCAGAGCTGTCCTAGCAGCCCACTGGTGGCTGTGCTGGCCGTCATGGGCAGGACCAAGGGCTGCTGATTCGATGGCTGACTCTGCCTGTCTGAGGGCACCGCTAACACGAGCCTCTGCCAGGTTCTTCTACTTCAGTCAGTCCTAATAAGCCATTTTATTTACAAATATGATCTGTGTAATGTCTCCTGAAATGCAGTCAGCTAATCCTGCCTTTTTAGTTACTTACCATGACTTTAATTGGATCAGAAAACAGCATGAAATATAAAGTAGTAATGTAATAGAGTTCGCACAGTGGGAGGACTCTTGCTGTAAGCTGCAGCCAGAGTACTGTGTTCCTAGACTGTCTCCATCTGCAACGGCTGTCACCTGCCTCCTAGCTCTGCCGCAACATCTGGACTGCTGTGGTGCAGAAGTCTGCTGTGATGCAAGTACCAAGACAGCCATGTTCATTTAAGATGTTCAGTAGCTGGAATTTGTCAGTATTTCAGGTTCTCAAGCCTTGGAAAAAACTTTTTGTACTGAGAATGATTGACCGGTGCTGAGCCCTAGTGTGCCGGTGTATCTTGCTGGTGCTTTTGGAGTAGTTAGACCTTAAGGCCCTTCTGATGCTTTCTTTTTGCCACTTTCTCACCATTTCAGCAGTCCAGTGCTATGTAAGTACACCAGTGTCTTCAAAAACAAAATGCAAATCTTTCTTCCTTTTCTAAAGGGCATTGCATAGGTTGAGTAGTTACTCAGCATAGCTGCTTCTCTTGGGAAGTCAGGCAGACCTTCATATTGACCTTCATATTGAGACTGGTCGGTTACTGGTGGCTCTGGCTGCTTTATTGAAAACTACTTCGGGGGAGCCAATGTCCTAGAGCAACTAGTATTGCTCTTTACTTTCTGGCCGTGTCCAGCCACACAACTGAGAGGCCTCACCTGTGTCTCTGTGTTACATAGTTCCGAATTTAGGGCTTTTAACATTTCCCTGACTGGCTCTTTCTGATTTTTCTTTTTTTTTAACTTTCCATTTTTTTTTCTTAGAAGTTCCAACACACAGAAAGGAATTTTAGACTGTACCCAAAGTACCCATGAGTTCATATATTTCTACAAATGTTCATGTTGCAATGCTTTCCCCATCTATTTTTTCAAAAAAAAAAAAAAGTCCCTTTTCACATACTTAGTTTGCAAATAAAATGGCAAAGAAGGTCATAAAATCAATGAAGTGAATCGAGACTTTTATTTGAAAGAATATTCACAAACGTTTTGTTGTTTTTCTCAGTTGGTAGAAATTAGACTTCTTTCCTTGCATGGCATAAAGAGTCACTAGAGACCTAGAGGGGTCGGGGTCAGGCTCAGGCTCAGCACTGCACTAGCACTGGTGTGGTTAGTGAACGTGCCTGCCAACTGTCGGTAACTCTCAGTTGAGATTCTTGTGTCAGAGAAGTAGTTAGGTAGCATCTGATAAATCCGTGACTTGCTACCCCCAAGATTATCCAATGAAGAAATCATGGCAAAGCTCTTGTGGTAGGGTGAGGGTGGAGAAGTCAGTCAGCAGTCAGTGCCACCCCCTATAAATGAGTTTAAAATGATTGAGGGGGGGAATATGATGGAGGTATAGAAAATCATGAATGCTGTGGGAAAAGCAAAGAGACGTAATGAACAGTCGCTCTCTTCTGTTACAAGCACTAAAAGGCGTTGAATGAAACCATCGCTTGGCAGGTTCACACCATAAAGTTGCTGCTCCAGGCAACATGCATTTCAGTTGTCATGGAAAGCAGTGATTGCTAAATGTTTCCATGGGTTCAATGAGTGATTTTATGGTTAACAGAAAAGAAACAGGAATTGAGGATTATCAAATGTAGCAGTACCATTGCTCATAATATTGCTAAACCATATATTATGGCTCCACGGAGCTTCTGCTTTCTGAGTTGTCCATACTTTGGGCTCAGTACCCCATATTGGAAGAGGAGCTTGGCTAACCTGAGGGTGAAATCAAGTCATGGAAACTAATAGCCGAGACCAGAGCTAACCCAGCAGCTTGTCTCTTAGGATCTGTTGATGATCATTTTACTCAGTTCTAGAGATTATATACTGCTCTCTGAATAGGGATCTCCCAGTGAGATATATTTGACAGTAATAAGTTTTACATAGTAGAATTGCAGATGTTGTCATGTTTCCAGTCAAGACTCTTTGCTGCTGCTACTTCTTTATTTCTAGTGTTTCAGTGATAAATGGTCATGAGTGTACTGATGTTACTGTTAATTTTGAAGACCGTTGATAATCTTTACTTAATTTTCTGCTAAAGATAAATAGTTATTTTCACTTCTTTATTATTTTCTTTTTGTTTGGCAGAATACACTTTCTGGATGTTGGGAAAAAATAAATCTTAATTGTGGTGCAGTGTAACAATTTCTTTACTTCAGGATTGGGTTCCTATAAGAAAGTTCAGTATATGCTATTGAGAAATTGTTTTTCCCCTGAATTTTTTAATTCTTTTTTTTTCCCTTGAAGGAAAAGGTTTTTAATTTAAACAATGGTAATGTTAGTTTTAGAGAAGAATCTGTTTCTTTCCTAATTTTGAAATGATTCATAACTATCAGCAGTGAATTCCACAAATTATGCTCTGTGAGGCTTGAGAAAAGTCTGTTGTCAGACTAAGTATTATTTAGAATTAGAGGAACTGTAATAAAAATTATGATAGAATCATATGAGTACACGAGTCTGTTTTCTCAATTTTCTTTTTAAGTATTAAATTGCTAAACATCTTTTATCCTTCAAGCAGCACATTTTTTTTTCTGTCCATGCAACTTTTTTGTGTCAATTATTAGATATAATTGGCTGACAAATGTAGGTAATAATAACTGGCTCATAGATAATTATGTAATTCTACAAAGAAAATATCGGCATTATTTATTTAGTAACAGTTGTTTGCTAAATTAAATGTTATCATCCATCTGTTAACAATTTGTGCCTTTAACAACTGAAAGACTTGCTTGAACTTATTGTTTGCTTCCTTGGATATGCAGTCTTTTTAAAAAAAAGTTCTTGATATTTTTAGCATTTAGCTCATTATTTTGAACTCTGCTACCAAAGACATTAATTTTTAATTTTGTGTCTGTGTGGCATTAATGATAGTAGAACGCAAATGTGTCATCAGTACCATATTTGAGAAGACTTAGCTTTTCATTTTTATCTGTTTCAAAATAATAGAGGAAAAACTATGGCTTCTGTTTCTGTTTACATCAATGTTTAATCATATTGAGAAGGCAAGTACATTTTTATGAAATCTTAATCCAAGGTAATTCTCAACCTTCATACATGTGTGTGCTTCCTAATTTTAACAATAGAAGTATGTTTTTATTGGAAAAAATCACGGTCAGTATGCATGAAAGATCCCAGACTAGTAGTAATAAATCATAATATTCTTTTAGGATGTTGAAGAACTTTTAAAGGTAGCAGAAAAGGTATGGTGCCACAGCTGTCTAAAGGCAGACCTGGAGCATGTATTAGGGAGTTGTTTTATTTTGTTCCGTCTTTGAGGAGCAGCTGTGCAGGTATGCTGTTCAAATTCCCTTTCACTGGTGTTTGTAGGTGAGCAATGATCCAGGTTTGTGATCTAGCAGGTTTGGAGGCTATGGTGAACACTACAGAGCAGGTCATACGGGGTAGTTTGGGAGGGATTGACGTTTCCTTTAGCTTCCTTGCGTTCATGTTACTGCAGGTAGAGCTGAACATTATATAGTTAGTGCTAAGAGTGAGAGTTGTATTTCACCAATTTGTATCTATATAACTTTTTTAGCAAATTGCAACAAATGTTGGGGGAAGGGGGAGGAGGAAAGGTTTAAAGCTGTTTTCTTTTTTCAGTTTCACTATCCAAGTCATACAAGATAGAAGGTATTAAAGCATCATCAGAGGTAACTGCTGTCAGTCGTTGTGTCATGGTTAAATACTTTATATTTCTATTGGAAGGTCAAAGGCAGACACCTGTGGAGGCTAACTTCAAATGCAAGTTTTTGGAATCCGAACACTGTTATGTTCAGTTTGGCTTTCAAACAACATTCTTTTCTTGCCCATCTTTTTATTACTATTGTGTCCTGGTTTCGGCTGGGATGGGGTTAAATTTCTTCCTAGTGCTGTGTTTTGGATTTAGTATGAGGAGAATGTTGATAACACACTGATGTTTTCAGTTGTTGCTAAGTGCCCTCCTAGTCCAAGGACAGCTCCCATGTCTACTGACTGAGCTGGGTACACAAGATGGGAGGGAACATAATCAGGACAGCCAGCCCAGCTGGCCAATGGGGTATTCCATACCATGTAACGTCATGCTCAGTATATGAATGGTAGGTGTGATCCAGGAAGTAGCAATCGCTACTTGGTTATCGGTCAGCGTGGGTGGGGAGCAATTGCATTGTGCATCACTCATTTTGTATATTTTATCATTATCATTATTATTTTCCCTTTTCTGTTCTATTAAACTGTCTTTATCTCAACCCATGAGTTTTTCTCACTCTCACCCTTCCGATTCTCTCCCCGTTTTACTGTGGGGTGGGGGGGAGTGAGTGAGCGGCTGCATGGTATTTGGCTGCCTGCCAGGTTAAACCACGACAGTCCTTTTTGGCGCCCAATGTGGGGCTCGAAGGGTTGAGATAACAACATAGGTTAAACCACGACAGTTACTAAGTTTTATTGTTGCTAGAAGAATTGGCGAGAATGCTAGCGGACTAAACAGATTTCTGCCATGGGCTGATCTCTAAATTTTAGAAAGTCTTTACTGCAGGAGATAAGATGTACTGCATGATGTTTTAAAATTTTGCAGTTATGTTCAAGTTGTCTACAAAAGCACTCTGGATAACACAAGGTTCACTTTGTTCTCCCACAAAGTATCTGAGGTACATAAAACCTGTGTGATTTATAGCCTATGCAACATCTGTTGACTCTAAAGATGATAAAATCAAGTAAATCTGCAGCTAATTGCAGGAAGTTATTGATGGTATGCCAAGGAAGAGGTGGGAGGAATTAAATATGCATTTATTAAAGATAAAAATTACATATATGCTAAAGTACCGAGAGAGTTAACGTAGCTGATACTAAAGAAAATGCAGTTCTGCTTTTGCAGAAATGTTTTCCTGAAGGTGTAAGTATGAAAGGGGTGAATGATGGGTGTTGAAAGGAGGCAGGAGAGACCCATAAGGAGAGAGGAATATGAAAGAAATATTTGCAGCTTATATATATAGTAAAGGAAAAAGTAGTATTTCCCCTTATCCACGGGCCAAGATAATAGAATGATTTTTTTAAAAAATTGATTTTACAGCACTGTAGCACTACTGATCTTAAAGTATCTCCTGGCATTTACAAGTATGTGTTAGAAGTGATCTATGTTCTCTCATGTACAAACTGACGTTTTTGGATGCATGTTTTAGTGCAAAAATAATGATAAAAACTCAAAAAAAGTAAGATATATCTTACTGAAATGAAAAAATGAAGTACAGCTAGAAATGACTCAGTAAGGTAATTGTAGACTTACACACCTTAAGTCTGTAACTGTAACTGTCCATGTAACTGTCCTTTATCCAGATGTAAAGGTATTCAAGAATTAGGTCATTGACCTTAACATAATGAATTAAAACACACAAATGAACCAACATCTCTTCTGCCTTCCTTTGAGGGCACTGATTCAGTGAAGTCAGCCATCTTTGCCGTCTCAGCAGCTGGTGGGATGTTTGAAAGAAGTTATTTTTGACTAAGATTTTTGAAACACATCATCCATTTTCCTTCATTTTCTTTTATCATTGCATGTGTCTGTTGCAACATGGCATGGTACTGATGGAAACTGAATTATTGTATCTTTACATAATGCTCTATATTGAGAAATTCTACTTAGCTATTGAATGATGACTTATTAATAATATTTAAAAGCTGCCAAAAATACTGGTATTTTCAGGCCAACATGTAAATTTAGGTTATCATTTACATCCCTCTACTCATAACTATTTTGCTTGCTTTCATGGCTTTAGTTATGATGCTAACTTAGGTAAATAAGGGAGAGCCAAAGTCATATACCTTCGTTTAGATGAGTCCTTGTCTTTGTTCAGGAAAGAGGTTGTTTTCTTCAGGCACTCCAGTAATACGGTTGGAAGGGCATAATTCCTTTACATGGCTTTATGATGCAGTTGCAATGTATTTTCAATGCAATTATCTCTTGCAGATATGAGAGTACATTTCTTTTCATCCTGCTTCATTTTATATACTGATGTGATGCTCCATTTCAGGGAGGACTGCTTTTGGTCACCTGTTGGGATTTTAAGAAATATTTTCCTGACAGTAAAAATCCTGATTAATGTCTGCTTGAAATTTATTAAAAACAAGTTTTATTCACCCTTTTGTTTTCAAATTTTGGATTCTCTCCTGAAATTTGAGCAGAAACGCCGTTGGCATTGAGCAAGCAGTGCAAAGCTACGGACTTAGGTGGGGGTGGGGAGGAAACTGTCAAGGTAGAAGGCAGATGATAGCACTAAATTACTCTTACAGATTAATAAGACCAAACTGTATGAACCGATTTGTATTTGTATCCTTTCACAAGTTACATTCCTTCATATTTTTCTGTATCTTATTTTTGAGCATATTTTTGAGTCATTCTCATCTTTTTCAAGTTCATTTCTTCAGTAATCCCCCACTTGGGCTTCATCCCTCTCCTGTTCCATATTATACCTTTCTGTCCCCCTTTCTGTTTCCATCTTTTTCACGTATGCTGTACACATTGCTTCGCATCTGTGATGCTATGAAATCTCTTCAAAACAGAATTAGGACAAGTAGATTTTTACTGGCAACATTCTTTTATTTTTACTTAGCTCCAAAAAAAGCCCAAGAGGAGTATTGACTTGTAGAGGTATTACTGCTTCGTTGCCACAATAAATTTGATTTTGAAAGTCCACATACATCTGAAGAGCAGTTCCTTAGCTGTGCAGTGTCTAAAGTAAACTTCAATGAATTTATTATGGAGAAGTAGGTTTTTTTCTCTGTTTATTTTTAATGAAGAACGATCTTAATTATCAGAATAAAATGTGGACTTCGTAAATGGTATAGATACTGGTTTTGTTTTCGTGATTGTAACTTTTGCTTCACATTATGGAGCTGTTGTGCTTCTACTTTATAGGTATTGGTGTAAGAAATTTTCTTTTGAATGTTTTCTGATTTCTAGGCCATAGCTCAGATAGAATATTTAGGGCGGAGTTGGTTTCAGCTCCATCCAAATCTTGATGATGAATCGCATGAATGTTACAGTCCTTTGGGAGTATCTTATCACAGAGAATTTAGAAAAAATGCAGTTTTAGTTACTAAAAATGTTTTGGGAGCTCTTGAGGAAGTTTCTTAAATCAGCTTCTTTTGAGGAAAGGCTGAAGAAGCTTAGGGTGATTTTTGGCGTTCTGGATCTTAATGTTTCACACTTCACCAATTTTAATTGTATTAAAATATAACGTGTGCATTCCTGTAGGTTAATGTCCTCCACGGGTAGGGTGTACAGCACCACAAATATGGTATTCTCCCCAGATGTCTGATCAGAATTTCCTATGCTGTAGCTTGTGTCTCTTGCCTCTTGTCTTGTTCGTGTGCACCGCTGAGAAAGGTCTGGCTCGGTCTTCTCCTGACCACCTGTTAGGTAGCAGAAGACAGCAGTTAGGTCTCTTCTTAATCTAGGTTAACAAACTCAGTTCTCTTGGCCTTTCCTCATACTCTTATGCTTCAGTCCCCTGTCTTGGTGGTTCCCTGTTGGACTCACTCCAGTTTGTGAATGTGTTTCTTGTATTGGAAGGCACGGAGTACAGTGGCCTTACAAGTGCCAAATAATAAGAATAATCACTTCTCTCAACCTACTGGCTACACCCTTGCTACACTCAGTCCAGTAGACAGTAGGCTGCCTTTGCCACAATGACATACTGCTGGTTTATGTTCAACTTACTGTCCACTGGGTCCTTTTCTGCAAAGCTTCTTTTCAGCTGGTGAGCACCCGACATGTTCAGGTGCACAGGGTCATGCCATCCCAGGTGAACACGGCTTAATTGGCTTTTGCTGAACTTCACGATGTTTCTGTCTGTCCACTTCTGAAGGTTGTTGAGGTTTTTCAGAATGGCAGCGCTGTTCTCCAGGGTACTGAGCACTTCCCCCAAATTGCTGTCATCCATAAACTCACAGAGGGTTAATTTTGTCCCATCACCCAGGTTACTAATGGTGATATTAAACAGTATCAGCCCCAGGGCTGACCAGCTGCCAGCTGGATGTGGAGTCGCTGCCCACTCCCCTTTGAGCCTCACAGTCCAGGCAGTTGAGACAGTTAATGGGCAAAATAGAAAGTAGCAGTTTTAGTAGGTCGTGGTTAAGTACAGTTGTAAGTCTGTATTCAAGGGGCGGGGGGGATCTAATGGTGCGTGGGTGGGGGAACCTTGTGGGTGGGTGGAGGAACCTTAAAGTAGTTCAACAACTCTTGCTTTAGGCCTAAGTGAATGTGGGAGTAGTGTGGTATAACTTCTGATTAGACCTAAGTAATGTTTGTCTTGGTGCGTTAAGCTATTTTCTGAATCATGGCATTTTCACAGGAATGTCTCCAAGATATGGTGCTCATTGTTAAGTCAGTGATGGTGATAAAAATAGATATCAAACTCATTTCCATCAATTCCAGATCCTGCCTGGCATCTGATTTCCAGCCCAGAGAGCAGTAGGAATTAACTCTTCCATCAAGACAATTTAAATGCAGCTTTAATATAATGTTAAAAATAGCTAGTCAGTCTTCCTCACTACTCCTCCAGTATTGTTATCAACTTTTGAGGGGTTTTTTTTGAGTTTTATGCATGCAGTCTGGAGAGAAACACCAAGCTTCCTCTGTAGACAGGATTGGTCGTAGATGATTATTAAAGCACTACTAAATATTTAACACAAACCATATTCTTTAAAAAAATCAGCACAATCATTTTGAGGAAACAAAGCCAATCCCAGGTGCAGGATGACAACCCATTCCTTATTCCAACCTGCCTATACACCTGAAAATTTTCGCTTTGTTTTAACATGCTAGAACAAGTTAAATTCTTTCATACTTAGGTGATTTCTAATTTTAGAGTGTTGAATTCTCAGTTTTCTTCTGAAGTAAAGCTTTAATCAGGTAAGAAAATGCCCCCATCATTAGAAGTGTTCAAGGTCAGATTGGACGGGGCTCTGAGCAACCTGATCTAGTTGAAGATGTCCCTGCCCATGGCAAGGGGGTTCTACTAGATGATCTTTAAAGGTCCCTTCCAACCCAAACCATTCTATGACTCTATGATAATACAGTGTAGATGACACGTCTGTTTTACAGAACAAGATAGTTGTCTGTGTTTAAATGAGTGGTTCAAGTTTTGCTTTCTTTGAATCATCTACTTTCCACCAGTTTGGTTTTGGTACTGTTGACCTCATTTCTCTAAAACTAAACCAGTCTTGGCATGTGATTGATACGAAAAGCTGAGAAGTGTTTTGCTTTTTATTTTTAATGTCCCCATTCACTAGGGGCATCTATCAGAAACTATACGTGGTTGTTTAATATATTTTATTTCCTTTTCTGGACTTAAGCAGCAGGAGTGTGTTAATGGGCTGTCTGAGAAAGCAAACAGAAATACAACGCCATGGGCCCCACTCAGTTTCTGGCTACAGCAGCACAGTTTTGCCTCACTTAATGTTGCTCAAACAGCTAAAAACTGAAAGCTTAGGTATTATGCGTATGAGCAGTTAATTTTTAAGATGGTAGAAATTGGTTAAATAAAGATCAGTTTTCATAGGAATTTAATGGCATTTTAGTGGCAGAGACAGATTTTTGTTCTCAGTTGTTTCACTGAGGAAAGGAAAAGTTTGCAGGAATCTTGTCCTGTAGGAAAAGGAAGGAAAGATAGCAGGAATTTCATAAGTAACTGGCATTTTAGTAAAATAAAATTTTCTTCCTCTTCAATAATGAATTCATAATATCTGCAGAAAATTTTCAAAATTAATAATTTAAGATTCAAAATTAATAATTTTGTAAAGTATGTCTAAAATATACGGCATATTATATATGGCATATAGTATAGAGCAATGACATTCTTATTTTGAACACTTTACAAAGCACCATAATCTATGCAGTTTTTATAGGAATAAACATCTTTTTCTGAGGAGCTCACACTGTATAAGGTGGCTGTAAGTTATTGTTTCATAGTTACTGTAGTGGAATCCCTTTCATTTGATTTAAAGGCTTAATATAAGCCTTGCTTCAGCAAGTACTGTGGTGCCTGATGCAGGGTGCGGGTCAGTCATTTCAGACTATGCAGAGAATTAGTCTGACTAAAACAGAATATGGAGAAAGCTTCTTTTCGGAGGCACCAGCTTCCAGTTTGAAGACCTACAAATGTGCCTGCTCTTGCCATTCCCCACCTGCTCTATGCATCAATTGCATGGAAAATTTAAGTGCCTCGGAGGAGCAGGCCATTGTTCTTTAAGTTTAGGGTGTCCACCTATTCCACTGAGAGAATAAAGATGCAATATTAAATGTTATGTTACTTTCACCAAAGGGTGAACATTGGGTTTCTGCTGAGGTATTGGGATCTCAGGCTCTGTTCTAGGACTGGTTTTAGTTTTATATTACCTATATTGATAAAAACAAACAAATGAACATATTCAGACCCCGCAGCTTCCTGGGTTGTTGGTTCAGCTACAACTCAGGCAAACAGGATCCCATCCTTCCTTTTCAGTAGCTAGTGCTGCAACTAACATTTCTATTAGGACCGTGGAAGTTTTCATGCTGGATTAGATTTGTGGCCCATTTGAATTAGTAAATTACTTTGAGGTACTTCAGAAGCAGATGGAAAAAAATTCAAATGGGTCCTCAGCAGTTCTAACAAATCAATCCACTCATTTCGTCTGTGTTTTGTGCTTGTATCCAGGCACTGCTGTAAGACCAAAGACTGAATGTTTAATAACCCCTTTCAAAACTGAAATCATTGTCATTACTGAATATTTCTCCCTTGTAGAAAAGGTTTTATGTGCTTTTACAATATCTGTCCAGTCCCTTCTAAATTTCTGTAACTTGGAGGCTGGGGTGGAGTGAAAGAATAGGGAAGCAGGTTAGAGGCATGGAGGTGGAAATCAGAGAGCGTTCCCTTCAGGCCAGCCTGCGCTCAGATCAGCTTAAAGTAATAATGACATTGCAGTTCTACTCCATCTTGACATTCTTTATTTTTAATATGCTATTTCTAATGGACGGTTTCAACCAATTTGTTCTGATGCTTAAGTTACCTCTAGAGAAATTTTCAGTATGAATGCTGTGCTGTATGCACTGTAATGTTTGCGCTGTAGCAGTCTTCTACAGTATTTATTAATAAATCATGTTTTGGTAGACTCTCGTCTTCTGCATACTTAAATCCCAGCAGAACTCCTGGGTATCATTTGGACCTGTTGACTTTTTGGAATTTAAGCTAGTAGTTTCTTCCAAAATTGTAATTTTTATTTATCATGGAAAAAGAACGGCCTTAGGGTACAGATATCACCAATATTTTCTGCAACTAAGACTACAGAAGCAAAATAAAACAAATGACCCATGCAAAAGCAATAAGCCCGAAACCTTCCTCAAGCAGGCAAACAAAAATCTGTGATGTTATGATTCTATGATTTTATTTAGAACTTCAGGAATGACTTAGTTTCCTTTAATTCCTTCCCCATCTCTCATGAAACACCTCTTAATTTGTCATTGGATTCTTGCTACTTATGCGCTGGGGGGGTGGTGCTGATCTTAGGTGTTTGCTCCTAGGGAATCCACTTTAGCTCTTCTAATTTCCTTCTTTCCTCTTCTTTATTAGCTTCACTGAGCTTACTTCTCAGAGCACAGAAGGATTTCTTTTTTGGCTCAAGTAGCCTCTCGACTGACGCAGTCTAATCACATTGGTTTGTTACTGGCTGTCCTGGTTTCCTCTTTGTTAGTGCACCTGATTGTTGTTGGAAGACTTCCGTTGATTCTCTAGTTTCTAGCAAAAGCTCAAAATCAACTCAGTCTAAATAAAGAGCATAATACAGTTTTTGTAAAGCTCATAGGGATGCTAGCTTCACAGTTATCTTTTTTTCAAAACATATTTTAGTACTTACAGAAAGTTTTAATTCAGATTTTTTCCTATCTTCATTATATATATCACAGAGCAAAGTTTGAGGTCAAAAAATGAAATCATATAACAGAAAGATTCTACGTTGTTGAGTCTTTTTTAAAGAAAAGCTAACCGTGTTGCTCAAAGTATTGTTTTTCTACCTAATGTACTACGTGCATATCGGATTTATCTCTCTCTATTAAACTTCTCTTACATAACTATCTGGGAAACGTTGGTTTAAAAAATGCATTTTTAAGCAGCATCTCAGCCCATGGATTAGAAAAGCTGTTCAGATTTAGTAAACCAAGGAAATTAGGAATTGTAATGACAAAAATCTTTTTTCTTTAAGAAATACAAAATTCCAACCCTTTGTTAGGCTGAGGTAGATTATAAATGTCACTGATTCCTAGGGCTCAGTGTATTCTGCCTTGACATATAATATTTTTGTTCAAGAAGAGGATTCAGCAGGCAGTCTGTATTTTAAGTCCTTAAAAAGTCATTTCCAGCTGTGCTTTCCAGGCTTAATAAGGTGTGATAGTTAGAAGGGAAGCAATACCAACACCCTATGGGAGAGTTCAGGATTTGCTTTTATTTTTATGAATCTATATAAAGAGGTAAAATTAGCAGTGGAGTGCGAGGTAGAGGAACGGCTATGGGACTATAGTTCCCTCCTCTAATTTCCTCCCTGGCTCCACTGAGCAGAAGTGACTGAGCAGCGGACTGCGTGCCGTGCTGGTGTGAGGGCAGTGCCTGTCATGGCTGCGTCCAGCCCTGGCATGTGGTGTTACAAGATACTTAGGTCCCAATTTGTTTAAAGCACAAGTCTTCTCAAAGTTAACAGTACGTTATGTATGTGCTTTTTAAATCTGTTAAGGTAGAGCTGACAGTTATAAATACCATGCTCACTAAATCTGTTATGGTTAGTATAGTATTAGGTTTACTCTAGTGCTTTAAGGTTAAAGCAGGAGGAAAGCTGACAAGCTTTAAACTGGGCCCCAGTCCCCAGAGTCTGTGCTAGCTGGGAGATAAGCCATTGGGTCTGCTTAATTCCTTAGAAGAAGACACAAGTACCTTACAGCACATCACCCTCACCTCTGATAATGACCATAGTGTTATCGACTGACTGTGCACGGCAAGAAACAGAATAATGATTGCACAAGTGCCTGAAGCAAAATCCTACATTTGCTGGTCCCTGGGTTAATAACTGGTAGTATCTTTGTTGTATTTCACATGACATGGTTTCTTTACTAACTAAAATTGGCCGGTTGGAATGTGCGAATTCCTCTGCAATATTTTAAATAAACTGGATCCTAAATGCACTGTGGTTCTGGCTATGATCTGGCTGCCCTTGTGTCAACTGCCCTTCTGCTCGGTTTCATTGTGCTGTCCGCAATGGCAGCATCACTCCTGAGAACACACAAGTGTAGAGATTTCTAATATTATGTTGTCTCCTTAGACGATAGTAACTATCAAAAGGCGTACATCCTGCCTGTGTTGCAGCTTCTGCTCTCACATAGGAATGGCAGGAAAGCATTTGCAGATGTTTCTGACATAGACTTGCTGTCCCTATGAAAACTGCTTTTCTTTTGAAAGTGGTATAATATGATTACTAGGGCGTCCCTACTGGTTGGAATAGCAACTAAGAGCTTCCGTAGCAGGATGTCTAGCCACTGAACCCACGGAAAGGCCCTCTGTTTTGAAGTCCTGCCGAAATGCATTGTCCCAAAGCATTTTGTTAGGATTGCAGGAAATTTGGAATGAAGCTGCAGATTTTGGCCGTTTAGCAGGAGGTGGCTGCCAGTCTGAGGCACAGATGGAGGTATTTGGAGAAGCCAAAGCAGCATGGTTTTTCTGTTCCTTTCTTAAAACCATCAGAAGGATTAGATTTTTAGCACTTGAAATGGCTTAATTTAGATTTTGAGATAAAATACAGCAGGGAGAAACAGTCTTTTTTTTAGTTCTTTTCCACAGATTTTTCTGTGGATTTAGGAGATCAGAACCATATTTTAATTTTATTTTGTTTAAGCAGCCTGGGGTGGCGGAATATGATTTTATAACATAAGTGATCCACAGCAGATCTTGTATTTGTGGGTTATGCAAGTCTTTGGTGATATTTGCACCTTTTTTAATCTCATGTTGCCAAGAAACTACTTCAGAGTTTACTATGGCAGTAGACTTAATCTGTGGGTAGTTCTTCGCACTTTTTTTTCCTGTACAGCTGAGAGGAAGGGGTCAGAAAATTAGTCTTCACATAAAAGACACTTACTCATTGAAGTTAGTGGGAGTTTAGTATTAGTTTTAATAGGTTCATATGCAAGGCCACCTGTAGATATGCAGTTTAGTCACAGGAAAAAGTTGCAGGTGAGTAATGGGTAAGTGTGGCTGCTGTAGCCCCTAGCAAAAGCAGCTTTTTAAGCATGCCTGCATATAGGGCTTCATTAATTGCCTGCGCAGCATGAGCTGTCCTGCTGCTTGGCTGTCCTTTGACTTCTTTGATCCATTTTTAAACAAATGCATACAGACAAAAGCATTTGCAGGCCTATTCTTACTAGACTAAAACCTATTTGACATACTGTACTGTTAAGAAAGTTGATTTCCTTTATGCCTTACTAAGCTTTCTCTAAACTTCTTGTTTCAGTTTCTTATGCGGTGTTTTTCATATGCAGGTACAGGGATGATGTTCTCTGCATAGCTGTGAAGTGACTCACTTGGAATTTTGTGTTCAGTTGTGAACATGTGGTTGCTAAAATTAATCTGAGGCTTAGATTAGTTTATTGTGAATAAACAAAAATAATTGGCTACTAAAGTGAAACGTTATTTGGCAAAGATTTAAAAGTTCAGTTAGCTTAGTTGGAATTTAAGTCTGTGCCTTGATAAACTTATTTTGTTAGTTTTATTGGTTCTTTCAAAAGAAGCAGTGGAAGACCTGCTTGATTGAGGCAAATACTGAAAAATGTGTAACTGAGAGTAATTCTGCGTTATCTTGGAGATAAGCAGTAGTGTAAAGGTCTAGGCTACCTTGACATGGGGAATTGGGATGATTTAAATCTAGAAAGATAAAAAAGGAGAAAAAAAAAACCCCAATGTTGTTTAGGTTTGAAGGTTCCTCAGGTTCACTGGGTGCCTTCCTGGACTGCTTTTACATTTCTCTGCGGATCTAATCTAAGGCACCCAGACATGTTCAGAAGCGTTCATTTTATAAATTTAATCATCCAGTTCCTACCTAATTTATGTTGTAATTCAGAGTTTTAAGTGGAGAGGTGTATCTGTTCTTGGAGGAGCCTAAAGTAGTAGGTGTTCTCAGGTCGTGCTTTCCATATTCCAGGAACATGGATTTCAGAGCAGTGGCCGGTTTGATTTGTAAAAATGTGCAATAGTTATGGGTGTAATTGCATAATATTTGAGTGATTTGAGTCCTAGCCCAATCTAAGCTGTAGGTCTTCATTAGTCTGAAGGAGGTTGAATATACAGTTCCTACATCCCAAGTGAGTGTCACTAACAAATGAAAGACATCTGAGAAGAGGCATCCTCCAGTCCTTCTTTAAAGACAGGTCACTAGTTAGGTTAGGTCAGGAGTGCAAGATCAGGCAAAGAGCCAGCAGGAGGGAAAGCAGGAGGGAACATAGAGGTCAGGGACTTCAGGAAGTGTGAAAACCTCGTTTTTACTCCCTGGATTGTGTTTTATATCTAAAATTGTCCCATGTGAAAAGCCTGAATAGTCCAAAGAGAAGGCATTACAATGTCGCTCCCTTTAAAAGAAAGCGAATGTGTCTGGGAGAAAGGATGTCACATATTCAAACCTCCTTTGATAAAGGAAGATGAAGTGTTGGGTTTTCTACTTGCTGGAGTGCTCTCATTACTAAGTGGCTGTTAGTGAAAGATGAGGTGATTTGGCCAAATCTGCACAGCCAGTGACGAAGTTGAGTTTGAATAGATTTTTTTGAAGTCACCAGTCCAGCCCAGTAATCTCTAGATGCCCTACTGATGGTGGTTTCCACAACGATAATAAATTTTGTGATGTTTCTGTGATTAAAAATGAAAAAAAAAAAAAAATTGTTTTCTTTTCTTGCCATTTTTCTGTGTTTGATCCCAAATGTTTAGAAGTGTAATTTAAATATATGAAGTATAATTTAAATCTATTAATGTATAATAAATCTGGAATTTCAGATCTTAGAGCGAATCACGCTTATTCAAACATCTGGTTAGAGAAGTTTAATTATCTGGTTAATCCTTTGGGACAAGGAGATGACTTCTCAAGGAAGATCTCAAGGAGATGACATCTGGCAAATGAAGTTTCTAAGCCACTATCGTATTTGAGAAGTCGTGGCAGTCCAG
>NW_009229310.1:0-7053 GCF_000690835.1 Fulmarus glacialis
AGGACCTGCCTTCCATGAACCCATGCTGTGAGATGAATTAACTGTTCTCCCTCAAGAGACAGGTTTTAACGTTATTAGGTCAAAACTCAGTGGCAGTTAGGCAAGTAAAAAATTAATAATTATTAAGAGGAGAATAAAGAAAAAAAAGAAGGAAAACAGTATTTTGCCACTGTATTAATCTGCGGTCTACCCATATCTAGAATAATGTGTGCAGTTCTGGTCTTAGAGTAGAGTAGAGCCAGAGGAGTCCCAGAATGGAGACAAGAATGACTGGAAGTATGGAGGACTTTCCATATGAAAGACTGGATGGGCAAGAGTTCTTCAGCTTTGGGAAGCACAGGAAGAGGAGATAGAAGTTCTAGGAGGTCTAGAAGGTAATGAAAGATAAGAAATTGTAGTGGACATACTTATTCACTGTTTTTCCTAATAAAAGAATTAGAGGAGCCACTGGAATTATCGTGCAACAAATCTAAAATGAAGTAATGGGTTGCTTTTATTATTTCTTCTCTTCTGTTTTTTGTGTTTGACTTCCCATGCTTCTCCATAGCACTTTTCTTATGCATATGCTCATTTTCATGATGAGAGAATGGTTTAAAACTCACTTCTGAACTATGTCACATATAAAAAATGGGTGCAATTAGATGAAATAGTTAAGCTTGAATTTTACAATAATTTCTGAAAAAGCGGTATCCTATGACATTCAGCAAGTTTTTGATCTACTAGTCTTTCAGAAGCGAGTTTTGATTGTGGGTAACTAGAGATGTATTGATGTTTGAGATCTTAAATTCTGTCCAAAATTTGTCAGAAAGAATGAGACAGGAAACCTGTTACGTACCATGGGAGAGTGCACAAGAATTTGAGTAATGTGAAAAGAAATGAAAAGTAAATGCTGGTGGACAATACTGGTTTCATGCTCAGAGAAGTTGCAACCTAAGTTCAGATGAAATTTTGCAGCAAACTGTATCAGCTCCCCTGCAAAAAAGAGGTTCTTACCTTCAATTGCTATATTTTTAAATAAGCCTTGTTATTACTTATCTGGTTAGATGCTTGAAATAATGTTAAGTTAAAATGAAATTAAAATAACTCTCTCACTATACCAGGAAAAACGTAAAAGCAGTATTTTACTGAGAGAAACTTCTCAGGCCATTTTGTCATCATACGGCTTTTTATGCTTTTTAATGTATGCTGAATCTCCTGTCGAGTCTGACTTGCCTCAAAAAATGAAGAGCTAGCATTGTACAGTCAGTTCTCATTGATACTGCATAATGATGGGACAGAGTAACAGTGATGAAGTAAAAGGAGTTTAAAATGTGCAAGCTAATAAGAATACACATGAAAGATGTGAACCTGTTTGAGAGGAGGATGGGAACAGCCTTAAGAAATTTGCTGCTGAGTGGTCTGAGCAGCATGTCACCCTCTGTGGTGTTGTGCGTAACCAAAGGCATGGAGTGAAGACAAGATTTAAATCACAGTTTGGACAATCCACCCACAGAAAATCAGGAGCTGAAGTAGAAGCTTTACTAATATAAAGAAGGCAGATACTCAGCTTGCTCATGTACTTACTTAGTCTATGCAGTTTAAAGGTGAAGAAAATGATGTTTCTTCTCATGGTTGCATGGATACATGTGTAGCTGCAGTACAAACAGTATGGTGCCTCTGGGTCTGCAACACAGTCTCAAAATGCAACTTTCTTAATCTTTCATAACAATGATAATTTTAAAGCCTAATGATGTGTAAGTATCAGTATTAGTTGTTTCATTACTGAATATTTCAGTTCTTGGAAAGGAGTAGTAGGTGGAAGTGGAGTGTGTATATCATTTTTGGGAAGGGCATTTAGAGAGAACAGTTTTAAAAAGACAGTGAATAGAAAAGAAATCAGAGAAAGTAGGATGAACAAGGGAAAACTTTGACCAGGATGCACATGGACTTGAAGGCAGAGTCTGCAATGCTAAATAAAACAGCTTGTGGTGAGCCTGAGCACTGGAACTTCTGATTAGAGTGGTTCCTGGTACAGTTTTGGCCTGTGGCAGTTAATAGTCTTCCAGACAGTGCCTGGGCTGGGAATGGCATGCACCGGGGACGGTTCCCAATGTCCATGGACCTCACAAACTGTCACAGTAGGCTTTTTCCTACATTTTCGCAGCCCTTTGGTTTCATGTTGTGAAAGCATCACTATGATGACTTGCAACACAGCACTGGCATTGATTAAAATTCTGTCTCAAACCACACATAATGATTATGTCCACAAAGCTATAGGGCACTATGCATTCAAGAAAGCTAGCATGGGCATGCCACAGAATGATCTGTGGCCTGGTTTTATTTAGCAGTATAGACATAGCAAAGGACCGACATTCCCTGTTTGGATGTAGCTGATAAATGGATGGGGTTGCTGTGAAACTGCAGCCTCACATGAATGGGAGTGCCTGCCTTATTGAGTAGTGCTAATGACAGGGGCTTCATCTGTATGGGTTTTCCAGTAAACTAATTTCTATGGAGTCTAGCACTAAGGACTATTGAATGTGACATATAGAGAAAAAGTGACTAATAGGAATAACTAAAAGTTATATTACTGTGTAAGGGGCATATTTTGTCTTTGTCTTTTGTGCAAAATTCTTGTAAGGTCATGAAAGTGAAGCAATGAATGTCAACTGGTGAAGGAAACTACTGCATAAACAAGTGTCATGTTATGCATTGATAACTGAGCCTCATCCTCAGGACACATAAGACTGTGTGTTGATAGGTGTGTATGTACAGGTAGTACCTACCCACCTGATTTATTTTTTCCATCACTGGGATATAGCTATTGCTTAGAAAGAGCTTCTTAATAGCATACTAGGACACTGTTGTCTGAAAAAATTAAGGAAGTGATTAGCAGAATTTATTAGAAGGCAGCAAAGCTTCAAAATTGCTTATAAAATAAAAACCTATTCAATAAGAAGAAGTTTTATAAAGCTCTAGTTTGGTAACGAAGCACCTTAATGGGAAGATGCTATCCGTTAGTGTATATAGACTGTTAATTGACTGCAGATGATGATGAGTAAAAGATAATAATATACTATTTCTAAGTCCATAATGTCAAGTACTGAAAGACGTTACCAGTCAGAGTGTTAGAAGAAAAGGAAGGACTTAGATAACAGAATTCTAGAAGAGGTAGGGTTTGCAATTGTGTGAACCAGTAATTCTTCCTTTTTCTTTTTCGCGGCTTTTGGCACAGGAGACAATGAAGAAAAGTAGTATTTCTAGCTGAAAGTGACCTGGGCCCCTTGTGAGCTTGACTCATACTCTTCTTTAGCCAGAGATCATGTTCCTGAGTCTTACACAGCTTAGATAGCAACAGTTATAACGATTATTCCTCAGTACTTGTGGAGATGCTTCCCTACATAGGATAAATTCTTCATATATGGTTCATCCCATATTCTGTCATAGATCTACTGCTTGGGTACCGTTAATATAATATTTTTCTTTATTCTTCAAAAGTTAAGTTCTAATGCAGTGCTGTTTCCTGAAAGTCGTGTAATAGCGTTTACAAAATATGCAGTACTTTGGGGTCCAAGGCATTTTCAAGAAACTGCGTTTTCAGTAAGTAGAATTATCTGTATTTTTCAGTGAGAAACTATATATAGGTTTAGAAAACAAAAGTTAAGATCATAACATTAATGTATTAGGATGTATTATAACAAATTAGGATAATCTTAAGCCTCCCAAAATCAGAGATATGTGATAAAGTAGTGGGTCCAAGGTGCCCTGTGGTGGACACGTGAAGTGACATGCTCAGAATCAAAGAAAACTGTAATTTTCAAAGTTTGAATTAGAAGTCTAAACTTGTTGCCTGCTGATTTTGTGCTAATATTTCTGAATGCATCTTCCTCATACTTTCAAATTATACCATAAAGCTAAGATATATTTTTCTGAAAGAGCCTTTATCAAATATCTAGGAAAAAACCTGTCCTTTATAAGAAATGTTTACTGCTATTGAACAAGTGATATGTGTGTGTAAAATATACTGGATGCATAATTACAGGGAAAATGGATGTTGGCAGATGTGAAAGAGTTAGCCCTTTAAGCAAGGAATTTTGCTCTTATACAAATCACAGGATAAATGGATGCTGGCAGACGTGGAAGAGTCAGCCCCTTAAGGCAAGAATTTTGCTGTTACATAAAAGCTTGTTCCTAACATGTCAATCTGTACAATATGTCCAGTTGTGGTGTTTCAGACATGCCATTTTTTACTGTTCATGCCATCTGTTTAGAGTGCTATTCCGTTCTTTCATCTACTCGCATGAACTCTGTTCCTTTAAATCTTTCTTGATCATGAGAGACTGTTCTCTGCTGCAGGGACAATGTACAATGGATAATACTCAAATATGAGATCAATGCCCAGCTTTTTTGAAAAATACGAGGTACTATCAACCAACTGAAATAATGGCATTAAAAATAATATAAATGAGAGAGTGTCCTAATTTTTATACTTGAAGATACAGTGAACTATGTGTCCTTATGCACCCTTGATGGGCCAGTCATGATTTTGTAGATTTCTAGCACATGCCTCTAAGTCACCTCTTTTTTGAAGAATCTCAGCTAACTAGATAGTCCTGAAGCTTGTTAATCCTTTCGGTCTTCCTTCTTGTCTTTCTTTGAAACTTTTCAAATTCTACTATGTCCTTTTTGACACAGTGGACCCAAAGTGCACACAGTGCACTTCATATAAGCAGATTATGGATTTATGCAGTCATTTATCCAGGCATAACCATGTTTTGTGTTTTGTTCTTGGTTCCTTTCTGCTTAATTCTTAAAATCTGATTTGCTTTTTTGCTTGCTATTGGAAACAAAACAAAATTCAAATGTTAGAACTTACTAAGAAAGTCACTTATTACACTGCCGAGGTTGCTTTTCTCAATCAAGACACTGAAGTTCATTTTTTACTGTAGGAGTATAAAATAATTTCAGGTACAAAGAAATAATTCTTAATAGCCATTTTCTTTGATCACTGTAATTACAAATATAAACACCATAATCATTAGTATTATACAACACATATGTACGACAGAGAAGAGAATGTGATTGTCATTATATAGTATATAATTGTGCTGTCTTAAGATTTTTATGGTAAAAAGAAATTACTACTTATAATTTGTATTCCTTTTTATATAGAACTATTGCTCTGGATTGCCTCTCCTACTAATACTTTTTGTGTATGTGTTGTATAACATGCAATAATGATTTCAAACCAGAGCAAGACAAAATGTCAAACAGGGCAAAAATGTCATAATGACAGTGTTCTTCCTCTGCAGCTTCTTTTCTGTAGCACGAGGTGTTGAAAAATGGCAAAGATTTTAACATTGCTTTCCGCATAATGTCAGAAATCACACATCTGTCAAATTAAGTTCTTATTTTGTTGAAGAATTTATTATCATTCTGGCAGACTTGAGTCCAGAATTGCTTTTTGATAAATTCTGAGGATAAAAGAGCAAACATTATACTTAATCATGTCATTTTATAATAAATGCTTGCTTTTTAAAACTTTTTTTTCCAAAAGTCAACAGCCTCATTATATTGTTGCTATGCTATTTCAGCACCAAATTTTGGACGTGCAGAATGTTAAGCTAAAATAGATTTTGTAGGACCTTTGCCTTTGCATTTTGACACTCAGTATTCTGTTAAAAGCTAAGTTTTGAGGCCTTGGAAACCGCACTAAAATTTATTTGGTGATAACATAGTGAAAGTATTTTCACATTGTTCATACTATGTTCACAGCTGATAGTTTTTATGTACTCAGTTGAAAAGCACAATGATATTAATATATGAGAAAATGATGCAAAAATCATTCCTTTGTACTTTTTGGTTGGAGTCAATTGTTTAAATGGCTGTGCTGTTTTGAATTAGGTATAATAAAACTTAAAGTAATTATGAATTGATTCTCAAGAACAGAATGTGAGAAAAAGGATCCAAGGTTTGCAAAATAGTGTCCATAGCTCCTCCAAATAATGGCCTCTCATTTTTATATAATGAAAAAACAGAGGCAGCTGGTTTCCTAGTCTGCTAATACTATTTTATGCTATTTGCAAGTACTAGACCTGTTTTGATTTTTTTTTTTTAAATGTTCGAAAAATCCCTATGTACAAGCAACTGCACTATCAGCTACAGGACTTTCCTAGGTAATGAGGGTAGGTACTGTAAAACTGGTTCATGCAATGTGAAATTTAAAATAAATACGGAATCCTTTATACTTATCTTCTGGTTCTTGCATTTTTAGCAAACAGTTACATAAAATTGCCTATATCTGTGTCATCTGCTCTTGTCATATCTCTAGGGAAAGGGAAGAAGATATTTCAGCAGGGCTGGAGGAGGCATGCTGAGCTGAGTTCTGCTTAACCTTCATTTTTACTATTATTAGCACCAACAGCTGGGTCTCCACCTGCTAGAATTTACTCTGCAGAAGAGTTTTGAGTAAGCCATTTTCACAACCTTTCTTAACTCACATGTAAAGGTATTTGCTTTTGGGCTTGATTCTGGTGGGTGCTCTTCTGCTGTGCATTTACAGGCTCTAGCCTGTAACCAAAAGGCAGCTAGCATTAGCATTGTTCACAAGCAGCCCTACAGATCATGGATGCAGAGGGAATCAGCATTTGTATTGTCCAATTTATATCCTGTTTCTTATGTTGGAACTTGTTCCATAGCCTTCCAGATGCAAATGAAAGTAAAATGCTTACCCACCTTTCCCTGAATGAAAACAAGGATTTGTTTCTTAGTTGTTTGATATTGACATTTTTAATAGAGTCTTTGAGTAATTTTCAAAGGAGTAGTATTCAAAGGAGTCTGTTGTTATCTTGCCTGTCTACTTGGGTACCTAAAATCTACTGTGAGCTCATGATTGCAGCATTTCAGCATCTTTGGATTATCGGCCTATTAATTTTTATTCCACAGGTGACTCCTCATTATACACGGTAAGGTGGGGCTGGGATACCTGGGTGATGAGAAATTAATATGACTGCAATGCTGGCTAACACAGTGTAGCATCAACTAGAATAGTTCTGTATTGACTCTCAGTTCAGC
>NW_009229310.1:7084-8375 GCF_000690835.1 Fulmarus glacialis
CACAGTACAGGAATAGACCTGGAAGACTATAGTATAGTTGTGGTTACATGGCCTATATTTAATCTGATAGATCGTATGAGATCTAAGTTGGCTTTGCTTGGAGTCACACTGAGGGCCTCTGTACCTCTGGCATAGCTAACACCCACAGCAGGTAACACTTGTGTGGATGTTTGAGAGTTGCTAATCTTTTGACATTGTGTTTGGTATTGTTTCAGCATTACATTGTTCCAGTACTGTTAACATTTGTACATATGAGTAATTTTCGACATAAAAATTTGCAGGATCTGTTCTATTTGCTAGTGGAGCCATGTGACTGATAAATGAGAGCTTGGCAAACCAGAGGAATAAGATGCTAGCTGTATTACTAACTAAATGCATTACAGAGGAGAACCTTTTATTAAATTTCTGTAACAATTACAGAAAGTTTGATATGATGCTGAATTTTCACTGGAACATACAATATTTTAATGAATGAAAATCATCAGAAATTCTGGTTAATGTCTGAGATCATTCATAAAACAGTTGAAAAAAATGTCAGGTTTGACCCAAAGCCTGTTGATCTCACTGGGTTTTGTTCTCTACTATTATTGCAGATCAATTAAGAAACTGTAGAGGAAGACGACAGGAGACGGGAAAACTGTATGCTTTATTTTTCCTTATCTATAGCTTACAATAATGTAGAAGTTACAGGGAATTTCTAGCACCGTTTACCTAAATAAAGGAAAAATCTACTTTTTATTGGAAAACTTATTTCAAAGGTTGTTGCTACGTGGCTGTATCGTTAGGCTTTCCAAGTAGAATTACAGAAATGGAAAGATTAACTCCTCCACACCCTCCAAACTCCACACATCTATCAGCATTTAAACTAGATAGGTAAATATTTAATAAGATGTTAGAACAGATGATGATCCAGCACAGAGAGGTATCCCAGGAGAGCTGCATTCAGATCTGAGTTTTTCCACAGTTCCTGTATGACTTTGATTGAAATATTTGAACTCAGACTCTTGAAAGTATTTATGTAACATTACCTACCATGGATTTCAGTTAGTAATTAGGGATTCAGATGCTCACAGGAGCTATGGTAATATCACTTCAGACCATAATTTCCCATCAGTAAAATGGAGGAAGAACTTATCCTGATTTCCTTGTGGTTCTCCAGGGGTGATCTTATTAACCACTGAGGTGTTAGGAGTTATGATATTCCCCTGTTGTGGTTTAACCCCAGCCGGCAACTAAGCCCCACCCAGCCACTCACGCCCTCCCCCCCCGGTGGGATGGGGGAGAGAATCGG